>NC_056504.1:13755200-13763511 GCF_014905685.2 Nematolebias whitei
GTGTGTGTGTTACAGTAAATAGTAATTTAATAAAATAATTATAATAAAATACTCTATTATAATATAATATTATATTATTATATTACAGTATTAATAGTTGGCACAACAGACAATGTCCAATTAATTTGGTGGAAGGGTTTGAGTAGCCATGTGATCTTGGAGCTATGTTGTTGGAGTGATCACCCCTTGGTAGGGGGCCATTTCCCATGCCAAATAGGCCTTGGGAAGGGGTCAGAATAAGATTGATTTAAATTTGGATGAAAATAACAAACAACAATTGCCGTTTGGGGGGTGCTCACTGGCGAGTGTCTGGTGGTCGAGCCTTGGCTCCTGCGGCTCGGCCGGGCCAAGCTTGCAGAAATAACAGGAAGCCACCTCCACATGAACCAACCTCCTTAGGGTAGGTCTATCAAGATTGGAAGATGTGCATGCCGGGTGGCAGGCGAGGGAGCGTCCATGGCCATGCCGATTCCTGTTGGCATAGACTAGGTCTAGGAACCTGGAACTTCACCTCACTGCTGGGTAAGGAGCTGGAGCTTGTGTGTGAGGTTGAGCAACTAGATATAATTGGGCTCACCTCTACACACAGCTTGGGCTTTGGAACCCAATTCCATGAGAGATGCTTACTTACTTACCTAATCTAGAGTGGCCCAGGGAGAGAAGCATTGGGTGGTTGTGGGGATACTCACAAGCCCCTGGCTTTTCCCCGGTGAATGAGATGGTTGCCTCTGCGGCTTCAGGCTGCAGGAGGGAATGTTCTGGCTGTTGTTTGTGTTTAGGTGCCAAACATCAGTTCAAATTACCCAGCCTTTTTGGAATCTCTGGATGGTGTCCTGAAAGGGGTGCCACCTGGGCATTCACTCGTTCTTCTGGGTGACTTCATTGTCCAAGTGGACAATGATGGAGTCATCTGGAAAGGGGATGGTTGGGAGGAACAGCCTCCCTGATCTGAACCTGAATGGTGTTGGCTTATTGGACTTCTGTTCTAGACATTGGTTGTTCATAATGTTTGAGAATAGGGTGATTCATAAGTGTACTTGGTAGTAGGCTACCTTAGGCCAAAGGTCGATGCTTGATTTTGTAATTGTGTCATTGAATCTGCGGCCCTATGTCTTGAACACTTGGGTGAAGAGAGGGATAGAGCTGTCAAATGATCACCACTTGGTGGTTAGTTGGATCTGGTGGCAGGGAAGCTGCCAGACAGACCTTGTTAAACCCAAATGTATAGTGAAGATGATCTTGGAAAATTTGGTGGAGCCCTCGATCTGTGCGGCTTTTATCACATTGATCCAGGAGAGTTTTCTGTCACGAGAATAATTGGGAACATGGAATCCAAACGAGTGCAGCACGATGGCGCAACTGGTAGCCGCTGCCTCTCAGCAAGCTTGTCTCCAGTTCAAATCCCGGTCCAGGGGCCTTTCTGGGTGGAGTTTGCATGTTCTCTCTGTGCATGTATGGATTTTCTCCGGGTACTCTGGTTTCCTCCTGTAGTATGTACATATGCTGATATATATTCATACTGTTAAAACGGATTCTTTCATTTTTCTGGACTGTATAATGACGTGCATCTGAATTAATAAAATGTGGACGGAAACGTTAATTATCTTTGACTCACCAACGACAGTGGGCCATTTATTAACAGAATCAAGTTTAACACATCACACATTTACATTAATTGGCAAGAATTGAAAATAACAACAGCTTATTAATCAGTTTAGCAAGGAGTAAACAACACGGCGATTGTTTTCTCACTTCCAGCAAAACAACAAACGTCAACCACACGGCGGTGATTGACAAACTTTGCTTCAGACATTTCTAAAAATATCTGGAATGATTTTTGCAGATAGAAGAATTTTAAAGATGGAAAGATGAAGTTTATCTACAGAGAGATGTGTGAGGGAATTTGTCTGTTTTAACCAGAACATGCACGCTCCTTTGGACCAGCTTATCCCAACGGTACACTTTGGTTGAAGATCGACTTTTACCTTTCTGAAGATATGTCAGTTCCGGCGTAAAGTTCCACTTCGAGCCACTTTTCAGCGTCTCCGTAAGAACAGCTAAACCTCCAGAGTCGTGAGATCATCCAGGACAGACTTTCATAATTCCCAGATCTTCTCTGGTTCAGTTTGATTCTCTTTCAGCAGCATCCTGAATTCCAGCCTTCATGAACTCTGGAACTGCTGGAGCTGCAAACTCTCCACCCGACTCCAACTGGAGGTGGAACCTCTTGCAGAACTCTCCATCATCAGCTGACTCTACTTTCCAACTCTTCTCAAACTTACTGCTACTGCAACTAGACTGCTTGAACTAGGAAGTGCCAACATTTAAAGAAAGCTCACTTCCGGTTCATTTGAGAACTTTCTGATTGGTCGATTGACCAAAACAGAGGTTTGTTTTGTGATGTAAGGTGTTATGAAAAGTCAAGGAAAAAGATTAAGATTGTTTAAGAACAGACAAAAGATTGTTATGAAGAATTCAGACTTCGTGGAGTCACTTCTCCAGTATCTTGCTGTAAAAGTTAAACATGACATTTCTTTTCAGTAAACTTGCAGTTGACCGAAACTTGAACTTTGAACAACTTACACACTTGCTCACTGAAGACAGAAAATCAAACAATGCATCATTAACCTGATTTCTTCTTTGAATGAGGATTAAGAATCATTATTACTGTTTCACAGTTAATAAAAATGAGTAGTTCACTTCAACATTTAAACATTGTTTGAACTAACACAATTTGATTATCAAAACATTTGTAAAATGGTAATGATAATAGAAAGTAGTCTTCTTTTACTTGATTAATTCAAGAAAGAAAGTCTCAGGATGGGTCAACTTGTATTTCTGGATGCAAATCAATGAAATGACAAGTTCTGTCCCATAAGGTCCTAAGGTCAAGGTTTTGACATCAGGCCTAGTTCACTACACTCCCACAAACCAAAAACGTGCATGTTAGTCTGATTGGTAACTCTAAATTGTCCCTAGGTGTGAGTGAGAGAGTGAATAGTTGTTTGTCTCTATGTGGCCCTGTGATGGACTTGCGACCTGTCCAGGGTGTACCCCACCCCTCGCACAGTGATTTCTGGACATGGGCACCAGCAACCCCCATGACCCAAAATGGAAGAAGCAGGTAAAACATAATGGATGGATGGATGGATGGATGGATGGATGGATGGATGGATGGATGGATGGATGGATGGATGGATGGAATCCAAATGGGGCATGGTTAGGATCTCTATTGCAGATGGGGCTTCTAGGAGCTGTGGCCTGAAGGTCATTGGTGCCTGCTGGGGTGGCAAACAAAGGACCTGCTGGTGGACACAAGCAGTGACTGAGGCCATCAAGCTGAAGAAGGAGGTGTTCAGGACATGGTAATCCCAGAGGACTCCTGAAGCAGCTGATGTGGTAGCCAGAAGGATTGTGGCTTCAGTAGTTGTGGATGCAAATACTTGGGTGTGGGAGGACTTTTGGTCTGCCTCGAGGTCGTTCTGGCAAACCATTCAGCGACTCAGAAAAGAAAAACGGGCCCCTTTCCAGGCTGTTCTTGGTTTGGGTGGGGAACTGCTGACACGAACTGAGGATATTGTTGAGCAGTGGAAGTAGCTCTTTGATCTCAATTCACTCACCATGTCCACCTTTGAGGAGGCAGAGTCTGAAGACTTGGGAGAAGACAAGCTCATGACCATGGCAGCGGTCAACGAGATAGTGAAAAAGTCATTTGGTGGCAGGGTGCCAGGGGTGGACAAGATTAGCTATTATTCACAAGTGATAGGATGAGTGGGAGATAAATCGACAAATTGGGGCCCTCGTCCTCATTAATAAGGGTGTTGCTTCTGTCAGTAATGTTGAAGAAAGAGCTGAGTCGAAAGCCAAAGCTCTTAATTTACTGGATCCTTTTATGTTCCCACCCAACCCTAACCCACATATGGCCATGTGGTATGGATCCTGACTGAAAAACGAGATCCCGGATACAAGCGGCTGAAATGGGCTTCCTTCACTGGGTAGCTGGGCTCAGCCTTAGAGAAAGGGTGAGGAGCTCAGTCATCCAGAGGGAACTTGGAGTATAGCTACTGTTCCTCCGCATCTTAAGGAGTCAGTTGATGTGATTTGGGCATCTGATTAAGATGCCTCCTAGAAGCTTCCCTTTATAGGTTTTGTCCCACTGGTAGGAGGCCCCAGGGAAGACCCAGAAGTCGCTGGAGGGATTGTGAATTTTCTATGGCCTGGGAATGCTTCAGAGTCCCCCAGAACGAGTTGAAAAATGTCCTTGGGGAGAGAAATGTCTGGGTTTCTCTTCTGGATCTGTCGCCTCCGCGACCTGACAGATAAGTGATAAAAGATGGAGACAGAGATAACAAACTTTAAACTTCATAGACACCCTTCCAGGTTTTTAAAAATGCATTGATTTTTCTTGCTTCAAATTATGTTGATCCTTCAAAATCATTTCCCAATTGACTTCCCAAATTGTCTGCTGTTGTTGTGCTAAGATTAGCAACCCCTGCCATGAAAGCCACCTCAATCACAGGAAGCAATGACTGATTGATATGTTGGTCTAGATCAGGGGTGCCCAACCTTTTTTGAACCAAGAGCTACTTTTGAAGTCGGCAATTTGCCGAGAGCTACTCGTCCAGTCTCATTATCAACAAACATAATTTTTCATCAATCCCTACTCCTCACTTCTTTAAAGTAAATAAAACAGAACGTGATGTGTCTATAGGAGACAACTTTTTATGCAAGCTGTATAAAATAAATGTGTCTCTACCTTAGTGGGACTTCTGACACTGAGAGGAGGAGGCCAGGGTCTCATAAGATGGGCAGTATGAGGTGGTTGCGAGGCGCAGGCAGGTCTCCAGATGATCATCATTCATTGTGGATCTGTTTTTGGACTTGATGATTTTCATGTGTGAAAAAGCAGACTCACACAGGTAGGTAGATCCAAAAAGTGCTGTTAAGTTCAAAGCACATCTTCGGATGTTAGGATACTTTTCTTCTGACAGCAGACTCCAGAACTCTCCATCCACACCAGGTGATGCCCTGGATTTGATCCCAATGTCATTTTGCAGACTCAACACCTCATTTTCAACACCAGAGCTGTCCAGCTGAAACACGGACACCAATTTGGACACAATGTCATCCACATCAACATTTCCAAAAGGATAACACATGTAGCTGGTAACAGGCTCGATGGAGGAAAAGTCAGTAAATCGTCTCTCAAATTCTGCTGAGATGCTCTGAACCTGCTTAGAATAGTGTGCACTGTCCAGTTGTGGGACTTCTTTCCCTTGGCGCTGTAGCTCTGCCTCCATGTGTGGGAAGTTTCGCAGGTCCCTGCGTTGCAGCCGACTTGTGAGCAGTTGCAGCCTGCTTTTGAAGGTGCTCAAAGAACTGATCATGTGGATTATGTTTTTGTCCTTTCCCTGAAGCTCCAAATTCAGTTCATTGAGCAGGCTGGTGAGATCTGTGAGGAAGGCTAAATCCAAAAGCCACTGGGTGTCCTCTAGTTTTGAATGTTCACCATGATCTGACAGCTTCAGAAAATCCCTGATCTCAGGCAACAGCTCACTGAATCTGTCCAGAAATTTACCTCTGCTTAGCCACCTGACGTCCATGTGCAGCAGCAGGTCTGTGTGGTCTGCTCCTGCCTCCTCCAAGTGAGCCCGGAACAACCTCCTCTGCAGACTCCTGGCCCTTATAGAACACACAGTTTTCATGGCAACATCCATCACTTCCTTCATGTTTAAAATCTTCCCACACAGGGCCTGTTGGTGGATGATGCAGTGATAGTGCAAAATGTCTGGGAAAGCATCATTCTGCTTGCAGAGTGCAACAAATCCACTGGTGTGACCAGTCATTGCTGGAGCGCCATCAGTTGTTATAGAAATTAGTTTAAAGAGGGGCAAGTTGCTTTTATTAACAAACTCCATAAACACATTAAAAATATCTTCTCCTCTTGTATGTCCCTTCAAAGGCAAGATGGTGAGCAGCTCCTCTTTTGCACTCATGTCTGCAAAGGCCATTCTGATAAAAACACACAGCTGGGCTACATCCACCATGTCTGTCGACTCATCAAACTGAAGAGAGAAACACTCACATTGTTCCACGTCCTTTTTTAGCTGCTCCTCCACATCCACAGACATTCCCTCACATCGCCGTGTCACTGTTTGTCTGGACAACTGCACGTCTTTAATAGCAGCTACGATCTCACTTTTATTTTTAAAATCATGAAAAAGCTCATCTGCAGCCTCAATAAACGCTTCTTTCATAACTTGTCCATCGCTGAAAGACTTCTTATGTTGAGCCAGGATGCGGCTAACACGGTAGGAAGCTATCGTAGCAGCTTTACCTTTTGTGCTGGGGCGAGTGAAGACTGATTGCTGGGCTGCAAGCTTGTTTTTTAGCTCCCGCACTTTCTGAGTCCGTAAAGAACTTTTAAGAGGGAAATCTGTCTCAAACCGTTTGTGCATCGTCTTGAAATGCCGCTCCAAGTTACACTTTTTGGGTAAGGCAACGCTCGAATTACAGATGAGGCAAATGGACTTCGAATTAGAATAAACAAAAAAATACTCCTCCTCCCACTCTGTGTGAAAATAATAAGTTTTCGTTTGCTTGTTCGCTAGTTTTCCATCCATGTTTTCTGCGCACCGACATTACTCCACTACTGAGCCTAAAGTCTCGTGAGAGCACTGTGTCACCGCACCCAAAACTCGCGAGACTATGTCTGTGAGAATACAAGTCAAGGCTTCGCCCGCGAGCGACTGGTTGGGCACACCTGGTCTAGATTCACATATAACTCAGTGATGATGTGCCTCCCTGTTTACCAGCTGTCACTTATCTAAAAAAAGATAATATTTGGCCTTTTCATTTTACCATTCAATAAATCTGTCCACCTCCAATTCTGTATTTGCCTTATCTGACGTAATACTAACTGTTTCAATACTTTACTTGAGTTCTGGGCTTGAAAAATACTCAGTGCCATCCAAAAAAGTTCAATCTGGTCGTCTGGACATTAAAAAAAAACAAAAAACAAAACAAAGCAAAAAAATATAGAAACGTTTCGTCTATCATCCAAGAGACTTCCTCAGTCTGAGGTGCTGTTTTCAGCTCAGTCTCTTAAATAGCACCTTCTCAGAGTGGATCAACCAGTTTTGCTGCTGACAACCAAAACCAGCTGATCACATGCTCAAGAAGGACCATCAGCCTAACAATGGATCATTAGCACACTGATGGCTGTTTACTATTCACAGAGGGCTGAGTGATACTAGCAATCACAGCATTGTAAGAGGGGGACAGTTGAACCCGGAGGCCTCCACCCCTGTTTAATGATGGACGATTTCTTTTCACAAAGATGGCCTCCTTTACTCCTCTCTCAAACCATCGTTCCTCTCTGTCCAGGATGTGAACATCTTCATCCCTGAAAGAGTGACCGCTGGCCTGGAGATGAGTGTAGACCGCAGAGTCCTGGCCTGATGATGTTGATCTTCTGTGCTGGGCCATCCTTTTGGCCAGTGGCTGTTTTGTTTCCCCGATGTAAGACTGATCACAGCCCTCCTGACACTGAACAGCATACACAACATTGCTCTGTTTGTGCCGGGGGACTGGATCTTTGGGATGAACCAGTCTTTGCCGTAATGTATTTTGGGGTTTAAAAGCCACTGGGACGTTATGTTTAGAAAATAAACGTCTCAGTTTCTCTGATACTCCCTCAACATATGGAATGACCACTGGTCTGGGTCTGGGTTCCTCCTTTTCACCTGTTGGCTGACTGGAGTCCTGTTTGGGTTTCTTCTCTGCTTTCAAGAAGGCCCAGTTAGGATATCCACATTGCTCTAGAGCCTGTCTTGTGTGGGATTTCTCCTTCTGCCTGGGTCCTGAGTTAGTGGGGACGCTGTCTGCTCTGTGATACAGAGTCCTGATGACTCCTAACTTGTGCTCCAAAGGGTGATGGGAGTCAAACTGCAAATACTGGTCTGTGTGGGTGGGATTGCGGTACACCTCAGTTTGCAAATGTCCTCTATCAGAGACTGAGACCTCACAGTCCAAGAAAGCCAACTTGCCATTTTTTTCATCTTCTCGTGTGAACTTGATGTATTTATCCACAGAGTTGATGTGGTCAGTAAAATGTTGGACTTCCCGAGATTTAATTTTAACCCAGGTGTCGTCAACATACCTGAACCAATGACTTGGTGGTGTCCCTGAAAAGGACGTCAAGGCTCTCTTTTCTACCTCCTCCATGTACAGGTTGGCAACAATAGGAGAAACTGGAGACCCCATAGCACACCCATGTTTCTGCCTATAATATTGCTCCCCATATGTGAAG
>NC_056504.1:13763611-13766625 GCF_014905685.2 Nematolebias whitei
TGCCTGTAGCTGGACTCATCATTGTTTGTGATGCATCCCACCACCGCTGTATCATCTGCAAACTTTACAATGTGACAGCCTGGATGGGTAGCTGCACAATCATATGTGAGCAGAGTAAACAGGAGGGGGCTCAACACACATCCCTGAGGAGAGCCAGTGCTGAGGGTTATGGTGGAGGAGGAGAGGTTGTGGATCCTCACTAACTGTGGTCTGTTTGTTAAAAAGTCTAGTACCCAGTTGCAGATGGAGGGGCTTAGTCCTAGTGTGGATAGTTTGTCCATCAGGGTTTGGGGGATCATGGTGTTGAAGGCGGATGTGAAGTCCACAAAGAGCATACGGACGTAAGAGTTTTTCTGCTCCAGGTGGTTGAGTGCAGTGTGGACCACAGAGGAGATTGCATCCTCTGTTGATCGGTTCTCACGGTATGCGTACTGATGAGGGTCCTCGTTGATGTTGATGGTTGTTTTGATGTGAGTCATGATCAGTTTTTCGAAGCATTTAGCGACTATCGGGGTGAGGGCCACTGGCCGATAGTCATTCAGACCAGTCACTGTAGAGCTTTTTGGGACTGGGATGATGGTGGCAGTCTTCAGGCAGGTGGGAACTGTCTCCAGGGTAAGTGAGGTGTTAAAGATGTCTGATGTCTATATATATATATATATATATATATATACAGAGAGGAAGATAAGTACAAAGTATTTGAACACCCTGCGACTTTGCAAGTTCTCCCATTTAGATGGCGGGGTCTGAAATTTTCATCTTAGGTGCATGTCCACTGTGAGAGACATAATCTACAAAAAAAATCCAGAAATCACAAATCCAGAAATCACAATGTATGCTTTGTTAATAATTTATTTGTTTATTACTTCTGCAAATAAGTATTTGAACACCTGCCAGTCAGCAACAATTCTGGCCCTCAAAGACCTGTTAGTCCACCTCTAAAAAGTCCACCTCCACTCCACTTATTATTCTAAATTAGAAGCACCTGTTTGAGGTGATTATAGCTGCATAAAGACACCTGTCCACCCCACATAATCAATAAGACTCCAACTACTAACATGGCTAAGACCAAAGAGCTGTCCAAAGACACCAGAGACAAAATTCTAGACCTCCACAAGGCTGGAAAGGGCTACGGGGCAATTGCCAAGCAGCTTGGTGAAAAATGATCAACTGTTGGAGCAATTATTAGAAAGTGGAAGACGCTAAACATGACTGTCACTCTCCCTCGGACAGGGGTTCCATGCAAGATCTCACCTCGTAGTGTATCAATGATCCTAAGAAAGTCTAAAAAAGTTAAGTCTGGTCCTCTGGACATTCAAAAAACCCAAAAACAAAACAAAGCTGGGGGACTGGATCTTTGGACAGGCTCTAGAGCAATGTGGATATCCTAACTGGGCCTTCCTGAAAGCAGAGAAGAAACCCAAACAGGACTCCAGTCAGCCATCAGGTGAAAAGGAGGAACCCAGACCCAGACCAGTGGTCATTCTGTATGTTGAGGGAGTATCAGAGAAACTGAGACGTTTATTTTCTAAACATAACGTCCCAGTGGCTTTTAAATCCCAAAATACATTACGGCAAAGACTGGTTCATCCCAAAGATCCAGTCCCCCGGCACAAACAGAGTAATGTTGTGTATGCTGTTCAGTGTCAGGAGGGCTGTGATCAGTCTTACATCGGGGAAACTAAACAGCCACTGGCCAAAAGGATGGCCCAGCACAGAAGATCAACATCATCAGGCCAGGATTCTGCGGTCTACACTCATCTCCAGGCCAGCGGTCACTCTTTCAAGGATGAAGATGTTCACATCCTTGATAGAGAAGAACGATGGTTTGAGAGAGGAGTAAAGGAGGCCATCTTTGTGAAAAGAAACCGTCCATCATTAAACAGGGGTGGAGGCCTCCGGGTTCAACTGTCCCCCTCTTACAATGCTGTGATTGCTAGTATCACTCAGCCCTCTGTGAATAGTAAACAGCCATCAGTTTGCTAATGATCCATTGTTAGGCTGATGGTCCTTCTTGATCATGTGAGCAACTGGTTTTGGTTGTCAGCAGCAAAACTGGTTGATCCACTCTGAGAAGGTGCTATTTAAGAGACTGAGCTGAATACAGCACCTCAGACTGAGGAAGTCTCTCGGATGAAAGACGAAACGTTTCTACATCTTTTTTGTTTGTTTGTTTTGCTTTGGGTTTTTTTCAATGCCCAGAGGACCAGACTTACCTTTCTTAGATTTTTCTACTTGGATTATTGAGCATGCATCAGGAGATCCTAAGAATGGTGAGGAATCAGCCCAGAATTACACGGGAGGAGCTTGTCAATGGCCTGAAGAGAGCTGGCACCACTGTTTCCAAGGTTACTGTGGGAAATACACTAAGACGTCATAGTTTCAAATCATGCAAGGCATGGAAGGTTCCCCTGCTTAAATCAGCACACGTCCAGGCCCGTCTTAAGTTTGCCCATGACCATTTGGATGATCCAGAGGAGTCATGGGAGAAAGTTCTGTGGTCAGATGAGACCAAAATAGAACTTTTTGGTCTTAATTCCACTCGCCGCAGTTAGAGCATTGAAGATGGGTCATGGCTGGGTCTTCCAACATGACAATGACCCAAACACACAACCAGGAGAACCAAGGAGTGGCTCCGTAAGAAACATATCAAGGTTCTGGAGTGGCCTAGCCAGTCTCCAGACCTATAGAAAATCTTTGGAGGGAGCTCAAACTCTGTGATTCTCAGTGACAGCCCAGAAACCTGACTGATCTAGAGAAGATCTGTGTGGAGGAATGGACCAAAATCTCTGCTGCAGTGTGTGCACACCTGGTGAAACACTACAGGAAAACTTTGACCTCTGTAACTGCAAACAAAGGCTACTGTACAAATATTAACATTGATATTCACATGTGTTCAAATACTTATTTGCAGCAGTAACACACAAATAAATTATTCAAAAAACATACATTATGATTTCTGTATACATATATATATATATATATATATATATATATATATATATATATATATA
>NC_056504.1:13766635-13768409 GCF_014905685.2 Nematolebias whitei
ATATATATATATATATATATATATATATATATATATATATATATATATATATATATATATATATATCCATCCATCTGTCCTGTATCTTTACCCGCTTCGTCCATTTTGGGTCACGGGGGTCGCCGGTGCCGTCCGGCAGTCACTGTGTGAGGGGCGGGGGACACCCTGGACCGGTCTTCAGTCCATCACTGGGCCACATAGAGACAAACCAGACAAACAAACATTATTTCTCTCACTCACACCTAGGGTCAATTTAGAGTTACCAGTCATGCATCTTTTGGTCTGTGGGTGGAAACCGGAGTAACCGAAGAAAATCCACACACGCATGGAGAGAACGTGCAAACTCCACCCAAGAGGGTCCCCAGCCGGGATTCGATCCGACGACCTTCTCGCTGAGGGGTGGCAGCTCTACCAACTGTGCCGCCCCACAGTAAAACCATTTTTATTATTTCACTTCTGAGCTTTCCCTAACAGTGTGTGAGTGTTTCCAGTCATTAAGTCAGTTTCACAGCACAAGTGACACATCTATTATTATTGTTGTTGTTACAACCTTTATACCCAGGTTGACGCTTCTTCTAACCTAGTAGAACAAAGACAGTACTGACCTCTTGTGGATAAACTTTTACAAAAATGCACCACAAATTAGTCTGAGAATACATAAGATTAAAAAGACATTTAGAAACAATGCCAAATAGTCTGTCTGATTATTTTTGTAAATCACAGATTTAATTTTTTGTTTGTTTGTTTTTATAAATTTGAGTTTATGAAGTGAGGTGAATAGTAATAGAATGTTGTTGTTTTTTAATCAGGAAAGTGTATGAAATATATTCTGTATTATGTATAAATGTTGAAAAAGCTAAGTGTTCATTTAGATTTGGTCTTTTGGACATGATCAGAGAAATCTGATTTACTCCTGAAGCCAAATCACTTCCAACCACCATAAAGTTCATGATGTGATAACAGCAGTAACAAGTAACACGTAAACTGCTCTTACATCTAGCTTTCATTAAATCAGCAGTGTGTTAACAGGAACTTTTAAAGAAAGAGGGAGGTTTTCAGTGCAACACTTTTAAGAGTATAAAAAGACAAGCCTTATAAAGATGACTCTCTTGTTTCCAATCACAGTTTCAGTCATGCCATGTAAAAAGTATGCTTACGTAAATCAAGTCATTTTTGCTACTTAACATTAAACAGAATAACTAAAGCCTTAAAGATTTGTCCTGCAAATGAATATTTTCGTCTAGTTTTCAGGCTGTGACCTCGAGATGCTTCTTGACCCTTGACCCTGGCTGTAATAAACCCTGAGCTCCACTAGAGGACGCAGCAGCTACATTTTTACCGAGTCTTTCTCTGGGGACCGGAATTCTTCTTTTTAAGGTATTTAACGCTAAAATAAATATTTTGATAACTGTGCTGTCAGATGTAGACTGCTAAAATCACTTATTTTTATTCATGAGTTAACATTTATCTAAATGTCCAGATTTATTTCTACTCTTTCAATCTTGGAGTGTAGATAATTTAAAATAGCTGAAGCAGTCTAAATTTATGACAATTGTTGTTGTTTTCTTTATTTTTGTGCGTCAGTCATTTTTGACACACATCATGACTGTTCACTTTATATTTTCTATTTACTAACTCATTGATTTAATTTATTGTTCTATTTTGATAGTAAATAAAAAAATGTTGGATGTGGGCACAAGTGACACCCCCCCCCCCACCACCACCACCACACACACACACACACACACGCACACACACACACACACACACACAC
>NC_056504.1:13768509-13783580 GCF_014905685.2 Nematolebias whitei
CACACACACACACACACACACACACACACACACACACAAACACACAACCCAGAAAAGGAAAAAACAGGTAAAGATAAAGGAGGGATGAATGGATAGATGGATGATTGCAGGGTTTAAGGAGTGCATACAAGCTTGTTTAGGAGGTTTACTGTATAAAGTTGCTGCTCTGTGTGATACAGAAGGGTTCATGTTTTGGTTTAGTTCTGTGATAAGAAAGGCATGCTGTTTTTCAGGTGAATCAGTCTTGTTCTTCTTCTTCTATCTTCTCTTTGACCTTCCTCTTTGTCTTTTTCCATGCAGCTGCATTTCTAACATCCTTCTACCAATATACCCACTGTCCCTCCTCTGGACATGTCCA
This sequence comes from Nematolebias whitei, assembly GCF_014905685.2. Lineage (NCBI taxonomy): Eukaryota > Metazoa > Chordata > Actinopteri > Cyprinodontiformes > Rivulidae > Nematolebias > Nematolebias whitei. Next base: position 13,768,868 of record NC_056504.1, read on the forward strand.
AACCATCTCAGTCTCTTACTTTATCTCCCAGTTGTTCAACCTGTGCTGTACCTCTGATGATCTCATTCTTGATCTTATCCATCCTTGTCACTCCTAAGTAGAACCTCAACTTCTTCATTTTTTCCACTTCCAGTTTTTCCTCCTGTCTTTTTGTCCACGTCTCTGTCTCCAGACCATACAACATAGCTGGTCTCACCACTATCTTGTAAACTTTTCCTTTGATCTTTGCTGACACCCTTTTGTCACAAATCACTCCTGAAACTTTTCTCCATCCTGCCTGGACTCTCTTCTTCACTTCTTTACTACACTCCCCATTTTCCTGGACAGTGGACCCCAAGTACTTGAAGTCCTGCACCTTTGTGACCTCTGCTCCTTGTAGCCTCATTGTTCCACCGGCCTCCCTCTCATTCACACACATGTACTCTGTCTTTCTACGGCTGACTTTCCTCTTCTTTCAAGTGCATACCTCCACCGCTCTAACTTCTCTTCCACCTGTTCCCTGTTCTCACCACAGATCACAATGTCATCTACAAACATAATAGTCCACATGGATTCCTGCCTGACCTCATCTGTTAGTCGGTCCATCACCAGAGCAAACAAGAAGGAGCTCAGAACCGATCCTTGATGCACTCCCACTTCCATCTTGAAGCTATCTGTCACTCCTACAGCACATCTCACCACTGTCCTGCTGTCCTCATGTCCTGTACCAGTCTAACATACTTCTCTGTCACTCCAGATTTCCTCGTGCAATACCACAGCTCCTCCCTCGACACCCTGACCTGTTTTTTCTAAATCCACAAAGACACAATGGAGTTCTTTCTGACCCTCTCTGTATTTCTCCATCAACATCCTCAAAGCAAAGATGGTACCTGTGGTGCTCTTTACTGGCATGAAACCATACTGCTGCTCACCTCTTGTCTAAATCTAACTTCCACAACTCTCTCCCAGATCTTCACCGTGTGTAGTTGCTACAACTCTGTACATCACTTTGTTCTTAAAGGTGAACCAGTAAGAAGACATTAATGATTATAGGGCTGTCCACTGTCCTTCCACACTGTTATCGCCTGTCCTTTCAAAGTGGAGAGGGGGACACGTGGGGAGGGAGGGTGGGGTAAGGTGTCTCACACTTGATGGGGGAGGCTGGGTTACCATGTTCATTGGGGGAAGGGGCACAAACAGAGAGCCACTGATTCCTGTTTTAGACTCGAAGGAATGTAATTGAGACTTTCACACACAAGCAAACATAGAAAAAGATCAAAACACACGCAGAGCACAAATGCACAGTTTACATTTTGTGAATTGAGCAGATTATAAATTGTTAAATCATTTAGCAAGCAAAATGCAAAAGCTTAGTATTAATGCATGTTTTTTATTAGTGTTTCAAACACCTTAATACTTAACTTACCCTTGTTAAAACTTCTGTAACGCCTCTTAAAAACATGTTGTTCCAGTGACAATTTGTTTTTTGATTTGTTTTTTAAATTAAAGGCAAAATCTTGCAGCACCTATTATGAAGTTCACGTGCATTTTTACAGCCAGGCAGGACATTTCTTTTCTGCTTGTCACAATGTCTTGTTTTTACCTCGAAATTTTTCAAAGATCCTTTTTTTTTCTCCTAAGAAACGAGTATATTTCCAATCGATTCACTCTGTTGTCTTGATGCCCTCCCACCAAACATGGCCTTCACCCCTTTTTACTTTATAAAAGTTCAAAACTGGCCTGACAGACATTGAAAGCTTTTTTTCTTTTCTACCACAGCAAGAAATTGTTTTGCAAAATAATAGTAATAATAACAATAATAATAATTATTATTGTTATTATTATTATTATTATATCAGAGTTACTTAAACCAAACCAAACAAAACCCTAAACAATGTGTATTTCATTTATCTCCTAAATATTTAAATATTTAATCAGTTCTTACTGTTTTAGAACTTAATTGCTGTCATCTTGTAAGAGCACTATATTAAAATACAGTGCGTACACCTGCACATACACATAGACACCCTGCATGTGTATATGTATATATTCATGTACATATTTCTGTATATAATATATGTGCATGTGTATGCTTAGATGTGTATGTATGTATAAATATATTTAGATTAATCATGACTGTAGTACTCCCTACCACCTTGTGCATGAGCATATCTGTCTTTTTTTTTTTTTTCAAATTTGTGTATTCAGCTTTTTTTATTATTTCAATGTTTGTTTGTTTTTTGTATATTAGAAAATGCTACTGTATGCCTCAAATTTCCCCCCTGAGATTAATAAAGTATCTATTCTACAATAACTAATAAAAAAAATCATATTTATTTATTTGTTTTCTTTTTGCTCCATTATATAAATCAAAATTGACATTTTTCGTCCCCCCATAACACAAGTGACCACTGGTCACTTCACCCAAGGGTCCTGGCGTACGTGTAGTTCTTTATCAGAACCTTTTCAAACAGCTTGAATCAGCCTGCGAGGAGAAACGACTACACTACCCAGAAGCCCCGGGGCTCCTCTACAAGCTGGCTCGCTCCGCTCTGGGAGTGTTTCCCATTTAAACAAACACGGTCTTGACGAAGATGGCGGAGAGTTTGTAGAGGCGTTAAAGAAACTGGTGTAGTCAATGAAAGCGTCGAAGCCGGTGAGTTTTTGCGACCGCTTCACGATTATTTAATGATTAAGTATTGAACACTGGAATTAATATTTGTTTAAAGGCTTAAATTTGTTAAAGAAGCAGTTGGCGCTGCTTCGCCTCGGAGCAGGCTGTGGTTTTTAAGCTACCGTGTTAAAAACGAGCCACCTCGCTCAGTATTTGTTATTGAATTTGAGTTAAGACGTTATTACGCTCTCAGCTGTAAATATGGCCACGATTGGCGTCAAACGTGACTCGATGGTGTGGTGTTTTCCTCGTGTTTCGGTGTTTATTGGTGTTTCCACGATCCGCGCTAGCCACAAAGTTTACGAGACATTGACTTTGATTCGCTGAGCCTCTTGCTCTTCAGCAGTCCGCGCTTTAAATTCACCACTTTGTGTTTTAAAACGCTCCTTGTGAGCTCTGTACGGATACAGACTTGCCTTTATTGTGCGCCACACAGCTCTATATCTTTGGAAATTATTGTATTTTATTAGACAGACCACTTTATTTAATCAGCAGCTGGTAAAATCGTCTATTTTCACCTCACGTACTGTCTTGTGAGGAGAAATATCAATTATTAACATGCTGGTTGTTTGTTATTGTGAAGGCTCCATCATCATCAAACCAATTTATAGTGTCTGTTCATTAAATATTGTTATTGGCACACATGATGTGACACCTTGTGAGAAATAGCAACAATTTAAATCAAATGATGTTGAATTATTGGTAAGAACCAGCTGGAAGTTGTGATTTCTTTCCTTGTCTTTACTACATTTCTGTCCCTCACTGCTGACAACCAACCTTCTGGGAGATCCACATCTGTAATGTATCTGTGGTAAGACTTCATGTCCAAGATGGCCCACGGCATGATTAAATGTTGATAAAGCAGGTGCCTGTTTGGGACTTCATGACAGGTTAACCGGTTTCAGTTTACTTCAGGAAGTAAGTACGTTTGCAGCGTTATGTGTGGGCTTTGCTCTCTTTGTGCTTGACAAGCTGGATTCTGCGCATCGAGTTCGTAAGATGACATTCTTGGAGAGCATACTCATGCGTTGGCAAACAAAGAGGTTTCAGGTTAGTCATCCCACTGAAGTGGTTGAAGTCTAGGTGTGTTGTTGGCCGCTGTGCTTGGGGCCATCCCTCCCAATACTCCGCTAGCACTCACATCTCAGTAGTTGTTTGTATTTATAAAAAGTCTGAAGTAATTTAGACTTATTGGGTCACATTACAGCATAGTTTGGTCACTTATTAAATGAGTGTGGGGCTTTAAATTATAAATTTGGCACAAGCAGGTGAAAATTATGCCACTGGCAGTTTTTAGGCCACTAGCTGAGCTCGCGTGTCTTAATTCTGAGTTTGATAAATTGCCATTACTCGAGCGAAGGTATGTGGTGATTTCGTACATGGAAGAATATCCAGTGTGGGAACCTGTCCAGTGAACTGCTTCTGCTCACACTCTGGGCAAATGGAGCCCCTTGTCCCCCATTCTCTGCTCCTTTATCTCCCACTTTCTTTCTCTCTCACACAGGGTGTCAGGCTGCGTTAACAATGAATCAATCTTTGGGGGGATTCTTTGACTGCAGATGGGGTGCAGAAGTGACTCCAGTCCGTGTCTTTTGCTCTTTGTCTGCCGTCCCCTGTGTTCGCAATAATTCATTAACTTATCACTTTTTTCTCATGGTCTGGGAGAAGTCTCTCTCTGTGGTGGCAGATCCTGATGTTACCTCACATGATTAATACTGTCATTTGCATAATTTTACCAGCATTACATTATAATTAGCTAATTTTCATAACCATTTTTATATTCTGGATGTTTTATGTCCAGCTATCGGTGCAATAATAATGTAACAATTTTTTTTTGTGGGGCACATTTCAAACAACTCTTCTAAGTGGCTAGTATGTTGATTAATCAATCTGTGGAAAAAACCTCAGACGATGTATTATTTAATACTATGAGCTTCTATATAGTTTAGTGATGTAAGCTTTCAAAAATTTCAAGTTGTTAAAATATTAAACCAAGGAGCTTTTTCTGTAAAAAGACACAACAGCAACTTGTGGAAGAGAAAACTAATCTCAAGAGTGTTTTAACCACCATCCTGTGACCCAATCACAATGCTGTAATGCAGCTACTATTCATATCCACTACAGAGGGATGGAGTAAAGCTTAAACATCAACAACATGACCAAATATGTGCTCACTTAGTCAGGAAAACTAAGATGGTTAGTTGTTTTAGATCAGAGAACAGAATCTTTTGCTTCTGTTGTTCAGCACACTAACAGCTTAAGAGTCTTTATCTTGTTCCTGTCAATAATTGCTGTCTAATAGTGATCATTACAAATACACATTACACTTACAAAATCAGTAGTAACCAAGCCCATCGTTACAATTTTTGCTGACCAGGAGAGATGCTGTGCACCTTGATGATTCTCCATGGCTGTGTGGCAGCTTTCAAAAAATATTTCACAATTAATACCATTAATCTCTCTGATTTCATTTATTTATTTTTTTGTTGGTCTATCTGCATGAAACGTGATGCAGGAATTCCCATTTGCACAGTTGAAGAAAATGTACTATGCCCTTGAAAAGAAGTGGATGTGCTTTGATCCGATGTATGCAGATGTGTCTGGATACGGTACAGCTGTTTATTTTTTTAAACTGAATTTAATTGTGAGCATCCAGACGTGTGAAATTCTAGTTCACTTTCAGAAATCATCCATGCTGTGAAAGAAGAGCACTGTCTCTCTGTTGACGTGAGCAGAACAGAGATGCAGGTGTACACAAAAAGCATCAGGCCAGGTAACACCTGCAGTGAAGATAAAGACTTATGAACCCCACAAATAACACCTGATACCGACATGAGGAGTATAAAAACACTAAAGAAGAGTTGATCCCTATATTTTGTACGCATCAATCAGAACCGTATCAAAACTTCTGGATCTGCACTCATGTTGATTGCACATAATTGTGAAGAAAAATGAATGAAATTTGGGAGCATTTGCTGCCTGTAATTAAAATATTTCATAGAACCAAAAGTTTCTGAGAATGTTATGGCTAAATATGCCCATTTTCCCCACACAAAACTTTTTTCTTACTTTGCAAGATCTCATTATGTTCTTGTTTCAAGAATGAAATCACGGCATTAAAATGTGTCTACCCAGACATAAAAGCCTCAGTAACATGTTGGTGCACACCAGATCACAGCATTGCAATCAAAAATTAATAATTTCTGAAATATACGCTCTTTCTCGTGATTTCGGCTGCAGCACCACACTTTCCCGCACCTCAGACTGCCCCGAGTCCGAATCTGTGCTCGAAGTCGCCGTAGCTCCAAGTAAATTGTGGAGGTGGAGACCCTCACTGTGTCAAGGTTTTTGTGCATCCAGATGTTTTATGCAATAACATAATTATCATGACATAGTGAATCCACAGTTATTAGATTAATAAAATTGGATAGTGAAGTTGACGTGCATGGAGAGTTGAACATTGCAACACTCTGCAATTTTATCAGCATAGTTGTAACTGGTTTAAAACCTGCTGGTTCATATTTGTGATGTGCTGTTATAATAATCAATGTTTTTTATGCTAGTTGGGCATCATTTGTTATAAATAAGATAAAGCCTCATGTGATGGTGTTCAAATTACCAATTTATAAACAAACCATAAGCTCTACCTCTCCCTCTGTAGCTTTTGGACAGCTAATTCAGTGCAGAAACTCCTCAGGAAAAACACAAAGACAGCTGCTGATAGTGGATCGTTTAGGTTTACAGCTTTTTTACAGCAATTCTCAACTTTTCTGCATCTTGGTGGTTGATGTGAAACAACCTGGTTTAAGCAAATAATAAGGTCAGTGAGTGCATAAATAAAGAAATAGCTCAGAGTAGCAGAATCCTACCCAGATCATAATGTTTTACAAATGTCATTGAGAAGTCCAGTGTTAATGCACAGCAAGTTCTGAACAACTATAGATTTTAAAGAGATAGACGTATACATTGTGTATAGGTACAAAAGAGACATTCTTACGACACGAGTATTGAAGTTTTGTATTTTTCAACATAAAGTGGAGGCTGCATAGACTTTAGACTCATGGACTCCAGCTCACTATTAATCTGAATTTACAATCTTCTACTCAAAAAAGAGTGATAGGACTTCTTTCAGTCATTTGGTGTGTTGTCATCTCTTCATTGACACTTGGTTTTGCTTAATATACCAGATTGAGTACAGTGTTTTTATCCCCTAATTCTGTGAGCATCTTTATAATGATGTACAGAAACTTGTGTATTATTTGTGAATTGTTCTGGGCTGTGAGGTAACAGGTTCAAGGATGTGTCAGGTGCCTCACAGGTAACTGGATCTAGCATATTTTCAGTTTGACTGTTGCCCAACAAATCTGGTATTCATAAATGTGTGTGTGTCAAAGAATGTACCTTACTTAAGCAGCCAGTTATACTGCTAATAACACTTATGGAAGTTTTCAACAAAACTGGGAAAAATTAAGTTAGTCTTAGTTAGTATATGGAGCCATTTCAGCTAATGATCGGAGCACGGTCTGTGGTGCATCGTGCAACATTATTTTGTAAAGTGGTCCTTGTTTAGTTTACCAGGTCAGCATCACCATCTGATGCAAAAGTCATGCAGTGCAAAAAATCACCATATATACGAGGTGTGAGTTGTTTTCAATGACAGGAATTTGCTTTTAAATTTAATCTCTTTTTAGCAGCAGTTACTTCAATCCCCCATAAAAACTTTCCTGTATATCCAAAATGAAATTACTCACACTGCTGTTTACTGCAGGTAAGATATTGACTGCACAAGGTCTAAAATCAACCCCATTTCCATAAATCTGAACTATTTCTTTATTATGAGCTTTATTTTTTTATGTAAACTTTGCAAACAGGTGACAAAGGATTTAAAAGTGTATTAGACATGACTTTAAAGCTATAATTTTGTGTACAGTAACACAAAATCAAAGTAGTTTTGTTCACCAGATATTTTGTTTTACTTTGCTGCAATTTACTTAAAAATGAGGTTTTTTTTTTAAAGTGATTGTCCTGTTATCTGGTGAACTTTTAAATTTTGGATTGAAAAGGTTAAGGAGTTAAAATTTGGTTAGAAAAGATTTACTGTAATCCCCAATCAGATGAACTTTGTTTTCACAAATATTCTTTTTTTGAACATTTTTAGTGACTTGGATCGGCAGCCTGGTGTTGTGTTTCAGATGAAAACTGTTTTTTTATTTTTTACTTTAAAGAACTTGCTAAATAACACAAACATTCAGTTCATCCATAAATTGGAAATGCATGTTTTCAATTCAGATTTATAAGCAAAAACTCAGTTAGTCAGGTCATGGTTTTATAAAATGTAAAAATCTTAGACGTCCTAGAAAACTGCTCTTGGTGCCACATGTATAGCTGCCCACCAGTGGGGTTAAAGCCCAATGCTAAAAGCTAAACAAAGGCTAATTGTCATGTATGGTTACAGACAGATAAATTTAAGACTGTCTACTTATTGTGCTGCTATACTAGAACAAAGATGAGGCTAAGGGTGCATTCACACCAGCCCTGTTTAGTTCGTTTTAATCCAACTCTAGTCTGTTTGCCTAGAAAGTCCGGTTCATTTCGGGAGGTGTGAATGTGCAATCGAACTCTGATACGGACCAACAAAAGCGAACTCTTGTCCACCTAAATACCTAGGTCTCGGTTCAGTTAAAGTGAACTCGAGTTCGGTTCGAATGCAGTGTGCAAGCAGACCGGAGACCGCTCCAAAAGCAGGAAGTGGACTACAGCGCAGGGCATTACAACCAAAACAACCGTCAGCCTCCTTGTGTGAAAAACAACATTCTCCATGGTCTTCTGCCTCATCTTCCACTCATGCTGAGTCCATTGTTGAAAAATGACAAAACAGAACTCCTAAAACCGCTAAAATTTGACATCACTCCATTTTTGTTTTTTATTTCCAGAAGAAGTGTCTTCTTCAGAGGTTTTTATGTCGTTTCTTTCAGTAGTTTTTGTTGCAGTACCACCACAGGCGAGTGGGGGAACAGGTTGCTTCAACTGACTCAGTGCAGTGTGAATGCAAACCACACCAGCTGAAAATGTAAACAAATGTTCTGAGTATTGGTCCCAATCGAACTGAGTCCACCAGACTATATCAGGTGTGAAAACGACCTAAATGTTTTAGCTACACCAAAACCTTAATTTGGAAATGTATTTAGAAACTTGCTCTTATACATTCTCACTATCGATTTAAAATTCTGATTTACCCAAACTTTAACAATTCCAACTTTTTGGATGAAGAGAGACCAGCTGGACGTTAAACAGGAAACTTTCAGGTGATTATGTTAATAACTACACAACCTTGAGTCACCTACATGCAAGCAGGAACTGTACTGACCAAATATATATTCACAGTGTACTGTTTTCAGTTTTAAAAACTATGCTGACATTTAAAAACACTTGAACTAGTCTGACTTAGCTACTCGAGCTTGCTTTTTAATTGTAAAAGTATTTATGGTATGTGGCTTCCCTGACTTCTTGAAAAATACTTTTTAAGGATGGACTTGCAGAACAAGAACAAGTGAGGAACGGGTCCTTTTTTTTCAGGCCTTTTTCATGACCGCCTTTTTGTCAAGTGGTATTTTTTGTCACCAATGTCTGAATAGATGGCATTCTTTGGATGTTTCATCAGTCTGACTTGGCGTGGCCTAAGAGAGATCAAGATAATAGGTTTAGTTTAGGTGTCAGCCGGCTGATGGTGTGTTAAGTCTTCCATTTAAGATTAATAGTTGTGAGGATGAACAGTGAATATGAGAGTATGTCTGATGACCTAGAGCTGAAAGGACAGCCTGCTTGTCTCTTTGAATTGAAAAACAAGAAAATGACTCCAGATTTTCAGTAATCTTTAGTTTTTGTCAGGCAGTAATAGCAGGTTGATCTAGAATAAATGTTTCATGTGTGAATGTTCGGCATTCAATTAGCTTGAAATTAACTCTATATTTACTTCCATGTGGTTAGCTCAAGCTGTGTAAAACATCCTGTTTCGGACACACTAAAGGTCGCTCAGTCACATTGGCCTGCCTTAAGTGTTTGTTGAATGTGAACATACCACACATTGGTATGTTGGTGAAGGCTCAACAGGTAGGGTTGCTTTTCGAGCCTTCTGTAGAGCTAAATATAGACATATTTGCTCAACAAGACATTTGCTTTTCCACTGCAAAAATATTGAACTGCTTTGCAAGTGAGAGTGTGAAATGAGAGCAACTGAAGCTTGGATCCACGCTTTCTTGGAACTGAGTTAAGTGGTTTAAAGTCACATCTCATTCCTCCCCGGGTCCCCTTTTCTTCAGCTCCGAGTCAGAAAGTGTCAGGCTGCTTCGGCCATATGTGAGCCATGCACACTTCTACAAACCAAACAGGCAGCCTGAAGCAATCATTGCACCCAATTCCAGTTTATAACCAGCAAGCATTTGGGACAGTTCTCACTCCAGTCCTCATTGATTGGATGAGGGACAGAGTTTATTAGGAAAGGGAGTGTCAACAGAATTGTCCCCCCCTCCCTTTCTTGCCCTTCCTCTTTAACTTCAACTCCCCCTTTAACTTTGCTCCCTAGCTGAAGAATGCTTGTAAAACGGGTTCACCTGAACAAGCCAGTGGGGGGGTAGGGCCATGTTTTAGGTTTAATATTGTAAAGTGCTGGCAGGACCTTGTTTGTGTTTTGTTTAGGGCCCCCTTTTATAAGAAAATGCTTTGGGGAGAGACAACAAGGGTGAAAAAGAGTTTGGTTTGTGAGATAACTGCTACCAGATGCTCTCTCTTGTGTGTTTTTCAACTTGAGGAAGAAAAAAAGAGGCTGGTTTAAACATCTGAACTGTTTAAATACTACGTATATATTCCCCATCTTTGACTCTGTCCACACTTTTCTGGTCCAACCAATATCCTGCCTCGGATATTAACACAAAAATCTTTATTTTGATCGATGCCGTAACTTTTATACTCTAACCAGGAGTTTCTTTCTGATGGATGTGTTTTGGCCTCATTTAAGCAACTAAGTGTTGCTGTTGAAATGGAAATCAAATCGGTGCTAGACATTTGAAGCATGAAGTGATGAAAAAATAAATGATGCGCTTTTTTGGTAAATATACAAACATGTCCGCAGAGGTTATTTTATGCATGTGTCCGTCTCTGTAAAATGTAAAAATTTACCTTAACTGTTTCAGTGCTTCGAGGTAAAATGGTAGGTTGAATGCATTTTTTTAAAACTCCAGTTTCTTTGCAACTCTCACATGAAGCAGTCTGTTGAATTCATGTGGCAGTGGGTGTGGTCTCTGGCTGTGTCAGGGTTTTGTAGCAGCTGTGGTTGGCACAGTGGTGCAGTTGTATGTTGCAGGAGAATACGTGACTATGCAGCACAGTAAGGGCGCTGACTCCTGGTTCATCTGCTGTTCAAAGTCCCCTTTCAACGAGGAGACACCTCAAGTTTCACTGACTGCGTGGACTTTTGCTCACTGCACTGTTTTTATTTTATTTTCTGCAACAAATTTACTTTACTGCATCGCGGGGTTCACTGAGAAGTCAAGTCATAAATGACAAACTTAAAGGCTCCAGAAGTAATACAGCATGTCAACACTGGCGAGGCATATGTCGGATAATGTATTGCTTCTCCCTTAATTGGGCCGTTTTTATTATCACTCTGGATGAAGTGGAAAATGTTACTCTTCATAACCGTTCTTCGGTCTGCCCGGTGTCGTCAGCCCTGTTTATGCGGCTTGTTGTTAAGGCAACACTCTCATGCAGAACCGGCTGCTCTGAAGCTTGCTTTTGTCCCCAGAATAGTAAACATTTGATTCTTGACATTGCAACATCACAACAAGCTTTAACTTGAAGACATTTTGTGGACTGTTTAACATTTATTCTGATCCTGTCTTTCAAAGATGTGGTCCTGCTTTTACATGTGCTTATCATTTCCATTAGGCTTGTTTTGCTCTTACATCTGATTGTTAGTGCCTTACTGAATGAAGGAAGGGAATCTGTGTGACCTTTGTTTGACTGTATAATGGAAGGTGAAGCTCCCATCCAATAAATACCATTCAGACCACACTTTTCAAAGTCTTACCTGTTCATTTTGGCTACCCTGTTAAGAGAAGCATAAACATTGCTTTAGGTTCAGAAATGTCAGAGTAGACCATAAATACAGCCAGGGCTACACAGCAGAGCAGTGTTTATTGGCACAGCATGGATCACTTGGACTGTATGAGAAGTCTTTCCAGCTATTTTCTTTAACATTCCACAGCAGCTTTATACTTTTAATGTGGGCTGTTTTCAACTTTTGTATTTTTACACCTACAGGTTATTGAAAACAGATATAATAGTTGTTGGTTCTTATCAGTGTTTATTTCTTAAATATGCATCTTTTTAATCTAATGGTATTAAAGTACCAATGTTCTCCACGTTGTAGTGCCATTCAGAAACATTCTAGGTTCTTTATTGTCATTTGCATCGCATGTGGTACGTGAGGTGGAACCAAATTGTGTACACAGGGTTCCAGTTACATATAACTATAGGAAAAATATAAAGTGTAAAACAAACAGTGAATAAGGATCGAAGATATATGCTAAATGAACGTCAAATGGTACGCTAAAAGATCTAAGATCTTAGCGCTAGTCACTAATAGTGCAAACAATACACTGAACAACAGCAGCACGGTTCTCATAGGTTTGATTCAGCTATAATTTACACGCTTAACACGAGCGGAGTCGAGCTCGGAGCAAACCCCAAAACAAACATAAACTGGGATTTATTCAAAGCATGCAACAAATATACAGAAACAAGGCACCAAAAGTGAAAAAGAAATAAAACTACAGCAGCATGGTCCTATTGGCAGAGTGGTTCTGATGACAGTGAGGTTGTTTTCACACCTGATAGTCCGGTAGACTCGGTTCGGGACCAATATTCATGACATTTTGTTTACATTTGAGCTGGTGCGTTTGCATTCACACTGCACTGTGCAGTCGAGCCAACCTGTTGAACCAACCTATTCCCCCGCTCGCCTGTGGGGGCGCTGAACCAAGAACTACTGAAAGAAACGACACAAAAACCTCTGAAGACACGTCTTCTGGAAATAAAAACAAAAACGGAGTGGCATCAAGTTTTAGCAGTTTTAGGAGTTATATTTTATCATTTTTCAAAAATGGACTCAGCATGAGTGGAAGATGAGGCAGAAGACCATGGAGAATATTGTTTTTCACACAAGGCAGCTGACGGCTCCATATCAGGTAAGATAAATGCGTGTTTGTTTGCCCTGCGCTGTACTCCACTTCTTGCTTGTGGAGCGGGGCCCGGTCTGTTTACATTCACACTGTACTCGAACCGCGCTGGAGTTCTCTTCTACCGGACAGAGACCTAGGTTTTAGACCGGGCCAGAGTTCGCCTTTTTGTTCCGTGACAGAGTTCGATGGCACGTTCACACCTCCCCAAACGAACCGGACTTCCTAGGAAAACGAGCTAGAGTTCGTTTAAAGCGGACTAAACAGGGCTGGTGTGAATGCACCCAGAGGTTATCTTAGCAACATGGACCAGTTAGCAGCTTGATACTGTTAGCAGTGATGTTTCTTTTAGCAACATGATCCTGTTGGCACCATGGTACTGTGGTACCTTGGTAAACATGGAGAACAAGTTGGATTACACAGAAAAATCAGAATAAACTAACTTTTACTCTTAAGTTTATCCATCCATCCGTTATCTTTTACCCGCTTCTTCCATTTTGGGTCATGGGGGTCGCTGGTGCCCATGTCCATCAATCACTATGCGAGGGGTGGGGGACATCCTGGACGGGTTTCCAGTCCATCACAGGGACACATAGAGACAAACAACCATTCACTCTCTCACTCACACCTAGAGACAATTTAGAGTTACCAATCAGCCTGACATGTTTGTTTTTGGTCTGTGGGAGGAAACCGAAGTACCCAGAGGAAACCCACGCATGCACAGAGAGAACATGCAAACTCCACCCAGAAAGGCCCCCGGACCGGGATTTGAACCAGGGACCTACTCGCTGAGAGGCAGCAACTCTACCAGTTGTGCCACTGTGCTGCCCTCTGAAGTTTATTGACTTATTAATTATTGACATGGCCAGAACATAAAAACAATTTTGGTTCATGTTTTTATAGTTTTTTTCCAGTAGTGCTTTGGTCTATCTCTTTTAACTTCTAAATAACTTTATCAGTAGTATGTCTTTATTCTGAACATTTTGATTTTAATCACAACTTTATTTTCACATTTTGATTTTAATCACAACTTTAATTTCAAAACTAAATAAATATTTAAATTTTCCCCTCGTTTCTTCTTTGAAGTTGTTCAAATACATCTTTGTGCATTTGTGTCCTGGTAAAATGCTGAACACAACAATTTGTCTCTTTATAAGTAGTTTGCATCAAACAAAAGTTTCTGGTAAATGCATTTAATGTAACACTTCAGTTTGTGCCTTTGAGGCTCATGGGGTGTCTAATCTAAAAACCAGAAGCAATAACATTTTGCTTGCTTCTTTCTTTCAGAAGAAACCAAAAATAAAAAAATTCTTGTCATCTCAACATTAGTAGTAATGCATATGACTGCTCAGACAGCAACAAATCAAAGACCACAACAGTATTAACTCTAATTCTGGTGTGCATTAGCTGTGTTAGCCTGGGTTGTTCGTTGCCAGCTTCTTTAAAGCGTTAACGACTCAATTAGCAGTTCAGACTTAATCACTCAGCAGATGGGACAGAGGACTGTCACCAAAACACAAACAAACCCATGGTTGGATAAAGCTCTACGTGTCCGTTTGCTCACGTGCATCCTTTTGTGTTTGTGTCCAGTCATGCTGAACAGCTTTGATTATCAAACAGAATTGCAGAAGGTGCAACACGATCTAGCAGAGATTATGTTTTCTTATTCTTACCTTTTCTGTCTGCCTTTTAACAACAAGCCGTTGTAGTTCTGATTTTTAACCTGTTTTTATGTTCGTTAACACGGTAAAGTGAGTATTGGGTTTGCTTTCTGTGTTTAAGTGTTTTCCTAATAATCATTCTCATGTTATTCTAATTCTGAACT
>NC_056504.1:13783980-13795884 GCF_014905685.2 Nematolebias whitei
TTTATTTATTTATTTATTTTTGGGAGGGGGGTATGTTCTCTTTCTTTAATCTGCTAAGATTGCCTAGCAAGATAAATCTGACATCGATTGCGTTTTGCTTTGGTTTGTTTTTCTTCTTCTGCCCTTCCTTTTCTCCATTCAGCTTCATTCTGGATATTTTTTCACCTGGGCTTTGTCAACACTTGAAACCAGCCAGTTTAAAGAAAAGAAAAGGAGTAGTAAAGGGAGAAGTCAGGCGCCGTGTGAGGCTGAAGATGTGAAGCTGGCGTCAGACCATCTTTTGAGTGGAATTCTTTGCAGGGGTCAGAGTTCAGTCGCTGCAGTGTGGCGCTGTGATTGGTTGAGGAAAGGTGAAATGAAAACCACTGTAAACTTTTGACCCCAGCGCAGCAGCACTGTAGGAACGCCCAGGCTCAGCTCTGGCGTAGTGGAACAGAGCCCGCTCTCTTCCTGTGTTTACTCCACCATTCCATCAGGGACGGAGGAGAGGAGAGGAGGAAGAGGGGGAGGGGAGGAGAGAAGGACAAGTGGGAGGAGAGGAAAATTGTAGCACGGTTAAAATGTCTACAAATATAAACCCGTCGCTTCTGAGCTGCAAAGTTAAATGTTTTATATATGGGCGTTAGGTCATTTAATTACAGCGGACAAATTATCTGCGGCTGCACGAGATTTGTCGTCCCTGCGGCTGCATGAGGTGCTGGTGATGCTGTGTGTTATCAGACTGGGCAGCATGGAGGCTGATCAGGCCCTGGCTCTGTGGCTCCTCAGATAAAAGACTTTCCCCATTGATTAATGAACTAATTTCCATAATATTAGCCTTGTGTTGCAGCAGGGCGGCCTGTGTTTTGTTTTCTTACTCTGGTCTTCCCTGAACAATGCCCCTCTCTATAAATACCATATGAAGCTTGTAAATTTTCAACGTGTTATGAGAGATTTAGCTTTACTGTTGTGCTGTACGTGTTAGCTGGTTAAATCTGCCCTCACGCTCATCCAGTCCTGGTTTTTTATTATATTTTATTTTCTTGGTTAGTATATATGATGGATAGTTAAAGACAATGCACATGTGGCATTCACACACACTCACACACACAATGAAGTCTGCAGTCTCTTTGTTTTCACCTACCTTTATTTTCAATGATTTTTCTACACAATGCAGCTTGTTTTATGGGAAATTAGTTGAAGTACACAACTAGGAGCTTGAGCCGTTGTTTATATTGCATTTGTTCATCAAGGGTTAAGATTTTTTTTTATTTTTAGAGGAAACAATTGCTCAAATGAAGGCTGTTTGCTTTGAACTATCCTGCTGTTTCAACACAGTCATCGCTTATTCTGAATTTTCTTTAAAAAAATAAAATGAGGGCAGTTTCCGTCTCTGTTTTATACTTTTGTTGTTTGTATAATTAAGTCTCAGATGTGACTGTGTTGTTTTCCTTGAGGTTCTAGTTTTGAGCTTGCCTATTTTGACAAAACTTTGTTCTTCTGTGGACAGGTACATTTTTTGAAACGAGTCAAACTCCACTTTTCCTCGATGTGTTACTGCCTACCAGCTTTTCAGTCGTGCACATGGCATAAATAGATGTCAACTTATTATCAGCCTTTTTTTTAACAACTGCAGGACTAATCACGGAAATTTTGCTGGGTCTAAATCTCAGAAGTGTTTTCTAAACAAGTTACAGCTTTGCTTTGTAAAACTCTGCGTTTATTCACACATGCTTTACATTTGTCCTCATCATCCTAATTCACAGAGACTCATTCTGTGTCAACTCTTTATTTTACCATCCAAACCATTGGCTCCAGTGTAGTCTATTTAATTAAAATCATGTGCTGTTTTGGTGCAATACAGATTCTATTTTATTAAAAATGTTTTTGCTGTTTTTATCAACACAAGTGCATTGAAAAGTTTGCTTATCGACTAACTACTGTTACATTTTTTGATAAATACCATAGACGTCAAACAATGTTCAAAAAGAAATTTACTTTCTTTCATAATTATAAAAGCAAGAGTAGCAGTGCTAATCACAGTTTTTAGTAGTTGTTTGTATGATTTTCATTTTGCTGAGTCTAAATGGTTAATTTATTTATGATTTTTATTCAAACAAATCCATGCTCTCGATAATTTTAATTAATTCAAGTTTTCTGGTTTTTTTTTTTCCCAGGGCACAATTTGTGATGAAGTTCATGTCTTCATAATGTTTTGTACTGCTCACAACCTACTATCTTTGTAGTACCGTCATTGTTTTCTGGTTTAAACCAAAGGGTTTGTTTTTGTTCTGTCTATTTAATTTATATTTATTTTCTCATTCTTTAAAGAAGTTACAAACAGAAAAATAAGTTGCAAAAGATTCAGCTTAATTAGACTACAAAATGTTTGAGTTATTTACATTGTTGTAATAATTTTTGTACCTTTTAAATGTTGTGACTTGTTGGTTTGGGGTTAAAAGGTACGATAAATGAACGCAAATGTATTTTGTCGATCCAACTGACTCACTGGCCTTGAAGCATCAACCTGGTTGAGATGATGGTGATGGCAGAAGAGAAAGTGAGGATTGAAGGAAATATGTATTTTTTGAAATGTATGTTGTTGTCACAATATTAAACAATAATGTTGCACATTGCAAGTTTTTTAGCCCAAGTTAAAGGTCTTATTTACCAATTTTATTTATAAGAAATCAAATCAACAGTGAGCGGTTTTTGTGTCAGTACAATCATAAACTTAGAATAACATATTGAGTATGAACAACTACTTTATTTTCTCCAAACCTGCATTAGTTTACAACCATTTTTCTTTTTGTCACATAAAATCTGAAAATGAAATGTTAGAAAATAATTTAATCAAATGTAAAATATTACTAAAAACATGTTGATTTACTGTCCCTTCATGTCTGTTGTTAACTGAAAGATGCTTCAGTATTCAGCCAGTTGTGTACGTGGGGTTATGTAAGTTTTCAGTCTTAGATAAATTGTCAAACATAAACCTTAAATACAGTGGTGACGCACCTACAGTAGTGCTTGAATGTTTGTAAACACTTTATTATTATTTTTTTTTCTGCATAAATATGACCTAGAACATCATCAGATTTTCTCACAAGTCCTAAAAGATAAAGAGAACCCAGTTAAATGAGACAAAAATATTATACTTGGTCATTTCTTTATTGAGGACAATGATCCAATATTACATATTTTTGAGTGGCAAAAGTATGTGAACCTCTAGGATTAGCAGTTAATTTGAAGGTGAAATTAGAGTCAGGTGTCTTAAAGGTCAAGGTGAAAGTTTTTTATTGTAATTTGCATCACATGCGGTACATGAGTGGAACAAAATTGTGTACACAGAGTCCCAGTTACACCCAACAATACTAAAAATATAGTGTTAAAAGAAACAGTAAATAAGGATCTAAGATAAACTATGATATACGCTAAACAAACAAGAAACTGTACACTTAAAGGTCTAAGATATACGCTAGTCAGTCACTAATAGTGCAAAACAATACACCGCAAAACAGCAGCACGAACATGAGTCTTTGTGGGTGGATGAATATGAATGAATGAATGAATACAGCAGCATGAAATAATCAGCAGCATGAATAATCAGCAGCATATATCATCAACCAAAGTGGCATAACAGTGATTTTTTTTTCTTTTTTCACAGTGATAATCCTGATTAGGTTTTCATGAGTTTAACAGCCTCAGGGTAGAAGCTGTTCCTCAGTAGCTATGTTAGGTAGCTGCTGCTAGGCCGCAGTTCGATGATCGACTTTGTCATCGTCTCATCTGATCTGCGGCCACATGTCTTGGACACTCATGTGAAGAGAGGGGCAGAGCTGTCCACTGATCACTACCTGGTGGTGAGTTGGCTCCGATGGTGGGGGAGGATGCCGGTCAGACCTGGCAGACCCAAATGTATTGTGAGGGTTTGCTGGGAACGTCTGGCAGAGTCTCCTGTGAGACGGAGTTTTAACTTCCACCTCCGGGAGAACTTCGAACATGTTCCGAGGGAGGTGGGGGACATTGAGTCTGAGTGGACCATGTTTCGTGCCTCTATTGTCGAGGCGGCTTACCGGAGCTGCGGCTGCAAGGTTGTCAGTGCCTGTCGCGGCGGCAACCCTCGAACCCGATGGTGGACACCGTCGGTGAGAGATGCTGTCAGGCTGAAGAAGGAGTCCTATCGGGCCTTTTTGGCCTGTGGGACCCCGGAAGCAGCTGATGGTACCGGCAGTCCAAGCGACATGCGGCTCGGGTGGTCGCTGAGGCAAAAATTCGGGCATGGGAGGAGTTCGGAGAGGCCATGGAGAACGACTTCCGCACGGCTTCGAGGCGATTCTGGTCCACCATCCGATGTCTCAGGGGGGGAAAGCGGTACGCCACCAACACTGTTTATAGTGGGAGTGGTGTGCTGCTGACCTCAACTCGGGATGTTGTGGGTCGGTGGGTGGAATACTTTGAAGACCTCCTCAATCCCACCGGCATGTCTTCCACTGAGGAAGCGGAGCCTGGGGACTCTGGGTCGGGCCCTCCAATCTCTGGTGCTGAGGTCACCGAGGTGGTTAAAAAGCTCCTTGGTGGCAGGGCCCCAGGGGTGGATGAGATTCGCCAAGAGTTCCTTAAGGCTCTGGATGTTGTAGGGTTGTGTTGGCTTACGCGACTCTGCAATATTGCGTGGACATCGGGGGAAGTTCCCCTGGATTGGCAGACCGGGGTGGTGGTCCCCCTATTCAAAAAGGGTGACCGTAGAGTGTGTTCCAACTTGAGGGGAATCACGCTCTTAAGCCTCCCTGGTAAGGTCTATTCGGGGGTTCTGGAGAGGAGGGTCCATCGGATAGTCGAACCTCGGATTCAGGAGGAGCAGTGCAGTTTTCGTCCTGGCCGTGGAACACTGGACCAGCTCTACACTCTCAGCAGGGTCCTGGAGGGTGCGTGGGAGTTTGCCCAACCGGTCTACATGTGCTTTGTGGACTTGGAGAAGGCGTTCGACCGTATCCCTCGGGGGACCCTGTGGGGGGTACTCTGGGAGTATGGGATACCGGGCCCTTTGATACGGGCTGTTAGGTCCCTGTATGACCGGTGTCAGAACCTGGTCCGCATCGCCGGCAGTAAGTCGGGCTTGTTCCCAGTAAGAGTTGGACTCCGCCAATGTTGCCCTTTGTCACCGATTCTGTTCATAACTTTTATGGACAGAATTTCTAGGCGCAGCCAAGGTGTTGAGGGGATCCGTTTTGGTGGCCTTAGGATTGCATCTCTGCTTTTTGCAGATGACATGGTCTTATTGGCTTCATCAGATTGTGATCTACAGCTTTCGCTGGAGCGGTTCGCAGCCAAATGCGACACGGCCGGGATGAAGATCAGTTCCTCCAAATCCGAGGCCATGGTCTTGAGCCGGAAAAAGGTAGAGTGCCCTCTCCAGGTCAGGGAGGAGGTCCTACACCAAGTGGAGGAGTTCAAGTATCTTGGGGTCTTGTTCACAAATGAGGGAAAAATGGAGCGTGAGATTGATAGGCAGATAGGTGCAACATCTGAAGTGAAGCAGGCGCTGTACAGGTCTGTCGTGGTGAAGAGAGAGCTGAGTCAAAAGATGAAGCTCTCAATTTACCGATCGATCTACGTTCCTACCCTCATCTATGGTCACGAGCTTTGGATTGTGACCGAAAAAATGAGATCTTGGATACAAGCGGCCGAAATGAGTTTTCTCCGCAGGGTGTCTGGGCTCTCCCTTGGAGACAGGGTGAGAAGCTCGATCATCCGGGAGGGACTCAGAGAAGAGCCGCTGCTTCTCCACGTCGAGAGGAGCCAGTTGAGGTGGCTTGGGCATCTGTTTAGGATGCCTTCTGGACGCCTCCCTGGTGAGGTGTTCCGGACACGTCCCACCGGAAGAAGGCCCAGAGGAAGACCCAGGACACGCTGGAGGGACTATGTTTCTCGGCTGGCCTGGGAACGCCTCGGGATTCCCCCGGAGGAGATGGCCCAAGTGGCTGGGGAGAGGGAAGTCTGGGCCTCCCTACTTAGGATGCTACCCCCGCGACCCGACCCTGGATAAGCGGAAGAAAATGGATGGATGGAGTTTAACAGCCTCAGGGTAGAAGCTGTTCCTCAGTAGCTATGTTTACATGGACATAAGTAACCGGATCAAAAACCTGTTCAGGTTATTTTTTTGTTTATTCAGCGTGATCCGAAATAATTTGTGATCAGAACGAAACAGGTGGTTTACACCGATTTATAATCCGAACGGTGCGCGTGTAAACGCTTGACCTGTTCGTTTTTATCTGATGGTGAAAAACTGACCTGACTGCACATGTGCGACTTTGCCATTTCCGCCTGGCTAATGCTAATAATATTAGCATGTCGGGGAAGTAAAACTGGTCGGTGAACGACACAACATTTATACTAGAAACTTTGAAAGAGCTCAAAATGATCTGTATTACCTGTAGCTCAGTCAGGGAGTGCAGTAACGTCTCCACCATCATTAAAACCTGTTGCGGGTCCATTTTGGGTGCTCAGGTTTGTTTATGTTCATCCCGGAAGTAGAACTTCTTCTGTGTTTTTTTTAAGGAGAGTTTACCACTCTACGCATGTCAGTACTGCTGTTCAGAACAAAGCCAGCTGCATGTAAACGCTTGTCATGAACAGATTGTGCCCATGTAAATGATACATTTGAATTATTTAATCTGAAAACATTTCAATCCGGTCAAAAAACGTTGCACATGTAAACATAGCTACTCTAGTGGTTCTACACTTAATGCGCTGCAACCTCTTGCCTGAGGGGAGCGGGGCAAAAAGTGTGTGTGCTGGGTGAGTGGGGTCCTTCATGATGCAGATGGCTCTCTTCCTGCCTCTGGAGGTGTAAATATCTGTGATGGTGGGGAGGCTGACTCCAACAGTCTTCTGTGCAGCCTTCACCACTCTCTGCAAAGTTTTTCTTTCTGCAGCTGTGCAGCCTCCATGCCACACGTTGATGCTGGAGCACAGGATGCTCTCCACTGCACACCTGTAGAAGGAGGTGAGGACTGAGCTTCCCGACCAGCCAGCAACACAGGGCAAGAACTCACTGGGAAATTGTAACATTACACCACCTATTAAACACTGTGAACAAAATCAGTTTAGTTTTAATAAGGACTAAACTTATGCAACCAGAAGGTACAACATATACTGTATCTTTATATAAAACACACAAAACAAAGCACAACTAGCTTTAAGCACCTCCCTCAGCCCTCTGTAGAAGGTAAACACCTATATGAGACTGCTCTTCATTGACTACAGCTCAGCATTCAACACCATAATCCCCTCCAAACTGGTCTCAAAGCTCACCACACAGGGCCTGGAGAAGTCCATCTGCTGCTGGATACTGGCAGACCACAGGCAGTGAGAATTGGCAGTCACCTCTCCTCCATGCTAGTCCTGAGCACCAGTACACCTCAGGGCTGTGTCTTCACTCTCTCTTGTACTCGCTATTTACACATGGCTGTACCCCCAAGCACAGCTCTAACATCCTCCTCAAGTATACTGATAACTAGGGGTGTAACGGTATACTAAAGTCACATTTCGGTTCAGTTCAGTTTCAAAGAGGGCTCAGTTCGGTTAATTTTTGGTACAAAAAAGGCCAAAATAAAGATTGTGAAAATATGCCAAGTAAACAAGTGCAGTCATTACAGACTTCTCAGCTGGAGGTGATATGGTGGATGAAGAAGACAGCTCTGTCTCGGTGACATCCTCAGACTGCAAATAGCGCAAACAGATAAAAAAATTGAGTTAATAAGATTATAATTTTAAATTAAAAAAGGTAATTAGATCACAATAATACAATAACAATACCTCTTCTTGCATGGTCATCATTTCTGTTGAATATTCTCTTGCTCATCATCATCAGGGCAGGGCTTTAAATCTGGGCTCCAGGGCTTGTTGACAATATCAGTTTTATCCTTTTCATAAAGTGCTGCTACAACTTTTTGACAGAAGTGTTGACGTGATGTTGTAGCGGGGCTCAATAACTTTAAAGCCGGCACATCAACAACAGAAATACGGACGTAGATCCAGAGCTTTAAAAACTCCTACAGCTTGTGTTATTGCTGTGGACCGATCTGAGTTACCTGATACAGGTTGTTTAAATGCTGTTGTTATCAGTCTTTGCACCAAGGCTGCTAATGGATCATTAGCCATTAGCCAAACAGCCATCAGGTGCTAATGATCCATTGTTAGGCTGATGGTCCTTCTTGAGCATGTGATCAGCTGGTTTTGGTTGTCAGCAGCAAAACTGATTGATCCACCCTGAGAAGGTGCTATTTAAGAGACTGAGCTGAAAACAGCACCTCAGACTGAGGAAGTCTCTTGTATGAGAGACGAAACGTTTCTATATTTTTTTGCTTTGTTTTGTTTTTTGTTGTTTTTGAATGTCCAGAGGACCAGATTGAACTTTTTTGGAGGTTACAAAACCATCTCTAAAGAGTTTGGACTCCACCAATCCACAGTCAGACAGTTTGTGTACAAATGGAGGAAATTCAAGACCATTGCTACCCTCCCCAGGAGTGGTCGACCAACAAATATCACTCCAAGAGCAAGGTGTGGAATAGTCGGCAAGGTCACAAAGGACACTAGGATAATTTTTAAGCAACTGAAGGCCTCTCTCACATTGGATAATGTTGATGTTCATGAGTCCACCATCAGGATATCACTGAACAACAATGGTTTGCATGGCAGGGTTGCAAGGAGGAAGCCACTGCTCTCCAAAAAGAACATTACTGCTCATCTGCAGTTTGCTAAAGATCATGTGGACAAACCAGAAGTTTGTTGGAAGAATGTTTTGTGGATGGATAAGACCAAAATAGAACTTTTTGGTTTAAATGAAAAGTGTTATGTTTGGAGAAATGAAAACTGCATTCCTGCACAAGAACCTTATCCCAACTGTGAAATGTGTGTGGTGGTAGTATCATGGTTTGGGCCTGTTTGCTGCATCTGGGCCAGGACGGCTTGCCATCGTTGATGGAACAATGAATTCTGAATTATATCAGATAATTCTAAAGGAATATGTCAGAACATGTGTCCATGAACTGAATCTGAAGAGAAGATGGGTCATGCAGCAAGACAATGACCCCAAACACAAGATGTTCTACCAAAAAATGGTAAAAGTAGATTAAAGTTCATCTTTTGGAATGGCCAAGTCAAAGTCCTGACCTTAATCCAATCCAGATGTTGTGGAAAGAATTGAAGCAGCAGTTAATGTGAAGAAACCACCAACATCCAGAGCTGAAGCTGTTCTGTACAGAGGAATGAGCTAAAATTCATCCAAGCTGGTGTGCAGGATTGATCAACAGTTACCGGAAACATTTATCTGCAGTTATTGCTACACAGTGAGGTCAACCAGGTACTGAAAGCAAAGGTTCACATACTTTTACCACTCACAAATATGTAATATTGGGTAATTTTCCTCAATAAATAAACAACCAAGCATAATATTTTTGTCTCGTTTGTTTAATTGGGTTCTCTTTATCTACTTTTAGGACGTGTGAGTAAATCTGATGTTTTAAGTCATATTTATGCACAAATATAAAAAATTATAAAGTGTTCACAAACATTCAAGCACCACTTTAGGTGTGTCACAGGCCAGAAAAAGCTTGTCAGCTTTACATAACATAGCTAAAACTAGTTTGGCAAGTGACTTGTAAAATATAAATGAGTGTTGTGTGCTATGCAAGCTTACCAAGTATGGGATCGAGTTACCAACAGTAGAGACTGTCATGCTGGTTCACTGCTGCTTTTTAAAATCACCAAAACATGGCACCAGAATTAAGTTGCACACCCCAGTTTTGAGAAATGTCTTTATGGAATCCCCAGGTGCAAAATCTAGTCCATTTCAGTGTCTAGGGCTCAGTTAGACCTGATACTAGCATCCAAATCATGCATATTACATCCTGTAAATCTCTTGATTGATATTATCCCAACACAATTGTCTCATTTTTGTTAGGGCTGAACGATTTTGGAAAATATTCTAATTGCGATTTCTGTACATCAATATTGCGATTTAAAATGTGATTATTTTTCAACGTCTTCTTCTCATTTATTTTTCAATGAACACAAGCAATAAATCTGTTTCATTTGCAAAAAACTCCACTGTTTTCATCTCCGCTGCAACTCGGTTTCTGCATTTTTTTCTATAGCTCCGGGATAGCAACTTGGCTAAAATGTGTGCGCGAGGGCATTCTTTACCACTTATCCATTGTATTTACCAAAGCCATAAACCCAGGCTTGGTCACTATATTAATGTGCATCATGTTGTTCTCTATGAATGCTGTTATTGCTCGAGTTATTTCCACGTGTCATTTTGAATTATGTTCATACAGAGTAATACCTTCGAACTGTTCGGTCAGTGTTCTCTGTCAGCTAGTACTTTGCTTACTTGAAGTTGAAGCACTGGTCGTTGGCATTCTAGCCATGCAACAGTAAATGACTTTGTGGTGTTTTTTAAAGTGTTGATGAAGATTTGTGGTGTTACCTCGAGAGGTAGCAACAACAGCAAGGCAGGTTCTGCACAACACATGTCGTTGTGCAGTGTTTTCTTTTTTAATAGCCAAAATAATTCCAACAACAGACGTGCTGCCCCTCTTTGGTACAAAACTTTTAGATGTGAGCTTCTATCGAACCTGATGCCATTGTGCAACCGGTTAAAGCGCAGTGTTGACTTCTCCCGCTCCCTGCTTTGCTCCGCTCACTTGCAAGTCACATAACCAGATCACGTGACCAGTCAAATTTCAGCCTTTACGATGAGAAAATCTTGTTTTATCATATTGCAATATTATTGCAAATGCAATTAATTGTTCAGGCCTAACAAGTATTCAGAAGGTCAGTTCATAGAAACTTTTAGCATGAACAAAGTTAACGTCTTTTTTCATATTCTGTAGGATTCCAATGTTTTTTTTGTAACCACTTCCTTGCAGCCTCTGAGTGGCAGAACTAAGTCATACCAACACAGCTGATCCTGGCTGATGAGCTTCTGGTGTACTTAAGGACATTCGGATCAGTTCTTCTCTGCTGGAACATTATGCTACTAACTGGTAACTAGTTACAGCCCTGTAGCACTTATCTAAGATAAGAGAAACTAACCTTGTGCCTCCTAGTCTTCGCGCCGCGGTTCCTTCTCATGGACATCCAGTCTACTTGCGCATGCTAAGCAGAGCTCCTCTGTGGAACCTCCTCCTGGACATCACCAGTTTCCTCGCCATCAGCTTACAAAGAGCATCTCTAGATAAGTCTGAGTTCCATCCTGCCATTCTCCAACTCATTCTACTCACCTTTCTCATGAAATACTGTCATCCACCTGGGATCCTTCATCCTTCTCTTCAGGCTTACTAAACAAACAAAGTGTGAAATTCATCCTGAACATCATACAAAGTATTACTCATACTACTACTTACCTGTCTTCTGTTCCCTTCCAGATTCTACCCTAAAGCCACCAGTATACTCCCGCGTACGTACGTCCATGCGAAGGTACGCATGTACGTACGCGGAGGGTTGAGACTTCGTACTCTAGCATACACCCTGAGTGGCTGCATAGCAGATTTGTAGACAAGGGGCGTTTACCTTCGGGACAAATTGAGGTCGCCGATTGGTCATTTGCTGAAACGCCTACTGGATTGATTGACAGGTTGTTGGGGGGTAAACGAGAACTGGCAGCCCCGCCGCAGCGGTGTTCTGTGTTTATATGTTGTTAATACAAAGTTCTAAAAAAACAAGGAGCGCTGGCCTTGCAGCCCACACATCAGATCAGCCCACCAGGAAATCTCCAGACCCTCCCGCAGCCACGTTGGGACTGATTTTAATTCATCCATCCATCCATTATCTTTACCCGTTTATTCCATTTTGGGTCACGGGGGTCACCGGTGCCCATGTCCAGCAATCACTGTGCGAGGGGCGGGGTACACCCTG
>NC_056504.1:13795984-13819742 GCF_014905685.2 Nematolebias whitei
ACGGAGGAGGAAGAGATCACTTGCCTCTTAGCAAAAAAAAAAAAAAAAGGCCAGATCAGGGATGAAGAAAGGGAATTTAATACATTGGTGTTGCATACAAAACAGTCCGTCGCCAGGCAGTTTATTGTGTGACACTGCGTACGCGATCGTAAAAATTGAGCTTTGCACGGACATGCCCTGCGTACATCCGTACGCGGGAGTATACTGGGGGCTTAACCCTTTGGACACTGTAAATAAAGTCATTTGCCTGTATTTGAATGTGTCCGTCTCTCTTTGTCAATCCACACTACTCTGGGTACTAAAATATATTAATCATGATATATTCCTACAAGGCAGCACGGTGGCGCAACTGGTAGAGCTGCTGGCTGCCTCTCAGCGAGCAGGTCCTTGGTTCAAACCCCGGTCCAGGGGCCTTTCTGGGTGGAGTTCGCATGTTCTCTCCGTGCATGCGTGGGTTTTCTCCGGGTACTCCAGTTTCCTCCCACAGACCAAAAACATACATGTTAGGCTGATTGGTAACTCTAAATTGTCCCTAGGTGTGAGTGAGAGAGTGAATGGTTGTTTGTCTCGTTTGTCTCTATGTGGCCCTGTGATGGACTTGCGACCCGTCCAGGGTGTACCCCGCCCCTCGCACAGTGATTGCTGGACATGGGCACCAGCGACCCCCGTGACCCAAAATGGAATAAGCGGGTAAAGATAATGGATGGATGGATGGATGGATGGATATTCCTACAAAATAACATAATTTTATTTCAGCCGACTGCTCTGCCTGATTATGATTTTGCTTTTAATGTGAGTTTTGCTTAGATTGAACGCAAAAAGCATCAGGTAATAACTTTCTGGTAGCTTTGTGGATCCATGTCCAATCAGTATGTGGTGTTACCATTTGGCCCAGAATTGATGCGTGTTCAGAGGAAATGTAGATAAATGTGTCGAGGACCACCTCTGAATGTGGTCTGAGCAACTAGATCTGAAGTTATTCTCAGTCCGTGCTGAGTGCGATCACACCTATATGTTGTGGTCCGATCACCCTGCGTACATGTTAGTGCCAGGCCAGAGCCTACAATCTGAGCTCCCCAAGACAATGACTGGTTGGACTGACAAACACTGGTCCACCAAAAACAAAGATCAGACACTGTGGAGCACAATGATAACGTCTTAAAAAGCACATTTAAGGCAAATGGAATTTTTTTTAAAGACATTTGTTTATGCTATACGTTTTCAGACCAAGATAAATACATTTTTATTTCTAGGTTATCAGAATAATTTAGCAGAGATATTTTACTATACTGAGTATGTGCACAAATACAATCCATTCAGGGTGATAAGGGGTTCAACTGGAGTCTGGAACAACAAGTGCAAAAGCTGGCAAACAGAATGACTTCCTGTTTTTCCTTAATGAACTATACCTTCTGGAGAAGGTACAACCATGTAGGTTAGGGTATCCAGAAATGTCCCTACTTGCTATTCTGGTTCTAACTCACTTAAACTGTGTCTGGCTTCAAATCAAATGAATTAATATCTAATGCAATCTATTTGTTTATCTAACCAAAAATTTAGGTGTCTAAATATGTATTACTCTTTATGAAGTTTCTGAGACAATGGCATGAGAACCTCTTTAAAGGAAACTCATTAATTTAACAATTTACAAGTGAGATTGGCTTTTATGTGTAGCTTCACGAGTCAAATAGATTTCTGTGTTAGTGCAGTTTGTCTTTAGTGATTGGTAAAATGACCCATGAATCATTCAAGCCATTTTATCGTTTTCACTTCTGTATAAGAAATCTTCTAATGTAGCAAACAAACATTAGGTCTGTTTAATTTTCTATTCAGTGACTACATTTACATGAAGCAAAAACTTCTAATTATTGTCTAACAAAAACTATACTTCTGAAGAACGTACACAATTTGATTAGATTAAATGTATACCAAATTTTTTTTTTCAAAGTTGGAGTAACCAACTTATCTAATGCATCCATCCATCCATTATCTTTACTTGCTTCTTCCTTTTCGGTTCGCGGGGGGTCACTGGTGCCCGTATCCAGCAGTAACTGTGCGAGAGGCAGGGGACACCCTGGACAGGTCTCCAGTCCGTCACAGGGACACATAGAGACAAACGAGACAAACAACCATTCACTCTCTCACTCACACCTAGGGACAATTTAGAGTTACCGATCAGTCTAACATGCATGTTTTTTTTTGTCTGTGGGAGGAAACTGGAGTACCCGGAGAAAACCCACTTATGCACGGAGAGAACATGCAAACTCCACCCAGAAAGGCCCTCGGACCGGGATTTGAACCGGGGCAACCTGTTTGCTGAGAGGCAGCAGCTCTACCAACTGTGCCACCATGCTGCTTTATCTAATGCAGTGAAAGTAAATTATTGCTGCCTTTAGACGTTTACGTAAAACATATTTAGGTGCTCTATGAGTCACAAGTCTCAGTAGGCTGGGGGGTGGGTGGACGTACACAGAAAACAAAAGAAATCAGTAGCATCTGAGAAACCTACTTTATTTTACAATCACAAATTGCACAGCGCATTAAACTATATTTGGACTGACATTTCCAATATCTTTTTAGTTTTTATCCTGAAAGGACATAAAAACATTTAGGTTGAATAATTCCCATGCTTTTCCTTAGCCCCATTTCTCTATGTTGTTATTAGCTTATAGAGGCTAACAATAAAAATGCTTCTTTTTACAGAGGAGACAAGACTTGGACTTTTCACTAATGCTGGATTTGTTGTTGTTTTTTGTCTTGCTTTCTTGTGGTGGCATATTTTGGTGTACTTTTCCACTCAAGTAATCTTATTACACTTTTGTCATTTTTAATCAGTCACGGTAGACACCAGCCCCTTACAAAGCACTTTCAAGTCAGCCCTGAGACGCCTTTTTGCTGTCTTCATGTGATTTATGTAAGGTCAGGGCCAAGGCGGCATTGGGGTGGTTGGGGTGGGGGGGTGGGGGAGGGGGGTTGTGCAGTCAGCCCATCGATGTTACGCCTCTGAGCTGTAAAGGGAGGTGGACACAGTCTATATGTGTAAAGATGAACTGGTATCATGGATTGATGGTGTGAAGAAATAAGAGCTGACTTCCAGCTATCTTCAGGACTTACATTTTAAAGTCTGACACATACATTTATTATGTACCACATTGTTGACTGGTGCTCTTATGAACAGCCTATCTTTGCAACTACATTGCTGAAGTGTTTTGTGAAAGGCCTTGTGTTATAAACAGTTCCACTGGTTCAAAAGAAGCTTTTGGTTTAAGTAGAAGTTAACGCAGTTCATATAAAATCAATTATGTACAGATGACTGCAGTTTATAACAAAGTTGGTAAATTAGATCCATACTTATAAGATATCTGAAAAGTACTATAGGTCTGAACTACTTTTTGATCCATGAAACCTTGGAGCAGCTAAGCATCAAATATGAATGACTTTTACTGTCAGAACTTTAAAAAAATAATAGCAGACATTTTGAAAGAAATGCACATTTACAAATAGACTGCCTTGTGATGACGGGACAAATCCTTAACCATACGCACAAAGAACTGGGTTAATTTATAAAACTTGAGTTGCGATTACTTGTACTGCTGACAGTGTTGAGGAAATTGTAAAAATAGTGTAGATGAGGTACACTGTCATCCAGACACCACTTCTAAATTACCGTTTAGTTAATGCTTTAGGAAAATTAACCAGCTGCTCTGTCAGCACTGAATGTGCATTATTTTTAATATGTGTGTGTAATTTGAATATATATTCAAATTTGTGAATATAATTTTTAAAAGTGATATTATTTGTTCCTAAAAGCATTATGGAAGTGTCACTCAGAGATCAAAACATTTTTATATTCTATTCAGAGGGCACATTTACGTATAATAACTTTACACCCCATCAAGACAAGCGTTTGCTGTTTCACCATCAAAATGTGTCCCTAATTCTACTCAGCGCTAAGCTCGATGCAGCGTCGCCTTTCTCTGCCCCTCCCCCTACCTGTCCTCCTTCCTCCCTCGTCTTTTTCTATAATTCTGCTCAGCCTGCTCGACTCCTCCTTGCTGCATAATCACATGGTGTTTATACCTCCTGCTCTGAATTACTTTTCACATCCAGAGGCTTCTAATGCTCGTGTGCTACGTTTTTATGTGCACGCCTGTAAACAGCAAACACATAAACCACTGAAGGAACTATACACGTTGATTATAACTGTTGCCAAATAGTCTCTGGATGGAACGAGAGAGATGGTGGAGGTGCTTTCTTTTCTGTCTCAGTGTTTAAATTATTCAACTGCAGCATTAGCTCAGTTGCAGCGCTGTGTTTAGGGCTGATGTGATCAGTGGTCTGTGATGTGGGATTTCTCACTCACCCATGCACAGTTTCATAACTCAAACACCACATGACTCTGATGATTGTCAATTACTTGAATATTGAGGCTAATCCTGAATGGATATGACACCTATAAATCAGTCGTTTGTTGGTTCATTTTCAACTTAACCTGAAGTGACATTATTGTAGCTGTATTCTGAGGGATCTGTATAATAACTTTTAAAATAACATGATAACAATATCATCTGAGCCTATCTGACCCAGTGGGATCATTGTGTGTTCAGGGAGAAATTTGTGCTCTTGAAGACTTTGGGTTTTCTCTGTAGTTGTATTAAAACTTTGAAAGACCCAGTAAGAGAACCAGCTTTACAAAGTCACTTTTCTGCAGTGGCTGTGACTTAAATGAGCAGATGATTGCCAAACTGAAGGTTGGCGGTTCAATCCCTGCTTTACCCGTCACATATCACACACACCAGCAGTCTCTAGAAGAAGAGATACTTTATCTCAAGGAGACTTTCCTGATTGAACAAAGGACAAAATAAAATCACATGAATCTGCATCTAAAAACACAGGAGATATTTTCAACTCATTGAACTAGTTTCATAGAATGGTCACCAGACTTTAGGTTTACGTTTATTTGAAATGAGCAATATAGAAAAGGTGATATGCTTCTTGTTTACCATATTTAGTAATGGCCTTAAATTTTACATTTGCATTTATGAAATGTATTTTAGCCTAAGTTTGTAACATTTTATGGAAACTATGTCCTGGTTTGTTTGCTTGTGTGTTCATTTCAAATAACTCCCATTCACCGGTAGCAAATAATATAAGATAAGACCTGGGGTGACAGGGAACCAGTCCGATAAAGAGAATATGTAAATTGTGCGGATGGGAGGTCACATTTCCAGGAAAGGGAAGTGATGACGCTGTGGAACAGGCCGAGGGGAAAACGCAAACAGGATGCTATCTGCTCTGACTTCCTGTGCAATTTTAGAAAAGTCTTTTTCCCATGAATCTTAGAAAGGATAAATATATAACGAGCTAAAGCTATTTTCATAGGAGGCAGATATGTTGAGGCATCCAGACATTTACAGAGAACTGCAGTTCATGACCCTGTTTTTTTTCTTTCTGCTCTCAGGAGATGTTACGACTCTGAGACGTGCCGTAGGCCCTGAATGGAGTTTGACTGTGGCTTGTACTGGCTAAGGTGAGCAGCGTTTCATATTTAAATATTCAAATTAAAACACACATCTTTATTTTCACCACGGATGAGCGATTCATGAAGGATTCAGGCGATATTTGTTTTAAACCATGGCATGCCGCTGCTGTAAGTTTCCTTGATGTTTGTGTGACGGCATCGCACGTTTCACACCGTCAGGTGAAACTGATTCTGGTCCGTGCATTCTGTCCAACGTATAGAGACTCAGCTGTGGTTTCAGTGGCTGCTTCTCACTGTTTTCCTGCACGTGCCGTCTGTTTTCAAACTGCAGTAGCGTCAAACTTTTAGTAGTTGTTCAATATCAGCAGGCAAGCCCCATGTGTGAACTTCTAAGCCACAACAACTTGTGAGTTGCCACTTTTTAAATTCAATGACACCTGAATTGCTTTGTAACAGTTCAAAATAACCGTGACAAAAATTATTATTAAAGGAGGCAATATTTCTTTTATTTATAACTAATCATAGAGCTACCCAAAAAATGTTCTCAGAAATGCTTCTAGCAGCCAGAGCTTTGCTGTGTGTTTCAGGATGTGAGTGTGTCTGAGGGCTGATGTCATTTTTCTCTACTGCTGCAGAGGTGAGCCTTCGGACAGAATGCAGGGAGAAAGAAAGAGAATTGGGAGGTCAGCGAGAGTCATGTCCAGAGCACGACAAGCAGATTTAGAGAGAAGGGTGCTGAAAGGTAGACGGACAAGAAGCATGCGTTGCAGATTTACAGCTTAGAGAGCATGTCTGAGAGCTGATGTTCTTGTATTTGCAGCAATGTTAAACGACCGCGCTGCTTCATGTCCTAGCCTGTATTTGCAGAGCATGAGTTGCATAATGGCTCCCGTCCATTCTACAGTTTTCCACATTGGAATGAGCTCATTCTGAGCGTTTTGTGTGCACACACTGTTGACATAAAAGTCCAGGATGAGGCAGTAGTTGAACAATCTGGTTGTGTAGCCTCATGCTGCAGCTTTGTGCACTTCTCTGGGTGGGAATAGGAAAGAGCAGTGACCTTAGAAACTGGCTACAGGGTTTCCTCTGTTGTGAACTCTGAGGGATCAGACACAGGGCAGTGCAAGAGCAAGAAAACGAGCAGCTCAGTGATGCTACATTCAAGTCAGGAAGGAGGGATTGATAAAGGGGAGGAGTAGTCTGAAGACATTATGAGTAAAATAGGTAATTTATTGGGAGAAAGAACAGATGTAACCATGTATGGAGCCTGCAGAGTAAAGAGAATGTGGCAGGATTCTTGCCTGTTATTGGTGCACACCAGGAAGCTTGCTGGGATAATTTTGCAGCTGTCCAAGCTTGCGTGTATTCTTTGCTCCTGCAGCCCTAAGGAGATCAACAAAGGCCCTGTACACACGTAGCCGGATATCAGGAAAACCGAATAGTTTATCATGCGGTGTGGCCTTTCATCCACACGTGAACTCCGGTTGATGTAACTATAAACGAATAATAACAAAAACTCCGACCAAAGTGGAGATTTGAGAAATCTCCTCTTTCGGGTTTGCGTGTGGACTTTCGGAACCGGAGATATGCGCATTATGTCTGCGACAGATGGTGCAGCGCGGCGCTGACGTCACATGTGCGACAATTGTTTTTGTTTGCCCATTCATTCGGAGGGAAAATGACTGCGTTTAGGGAAGTACTAATTGTAACGCTGGTTCAGGCAATTTTTGCTTGCTTGTTTTTACAAGCACAACTGCTCCAACAGATGGAATTACAAAGGAGAAAAAGCGTTTGGCGTTCAGCTCTTTTACAGCAACTATCCCTACCGATACGGAGGCACAATACCGCCATTCAGCGTCGCCGTCGCCGGTTTTGGATCAGACCTGGACGCACTGCTGGCTGGTGGGAAAACTTTGAGAAGGAAATTGTTCTCCCACAGGAATGGCGTGAGAACTTCAGAATGTCACGGTCGTCATTACTGTCGCTCTCGGAGTTACTCCTTCCTTACATTCAAGGGAAGAGTACTGTAATGCGATCTCCAGTCTGTGTGGTCAAAAAAGTTGCATGCACGCTATATTATTTGGCTGACGAGGGAAGACTGCGTAAAACGGCCAATGCATTTGGCTTATCAAGACAAGTAGTCTCAAACATAATTAGAGAGGTGTGTAAGGCTATAACTGTGTACTTGGGACCATCTTACATAAAAATGCCAACAACAGAGACTGCTGTGCGTGCACTTGTTGAGGGATTTGAGCAGGCTTATGGTCTCCCTCAGTGCCTTGGAGCTGTGGATGGGACTCATGTGGAGATAAAGCAGCCATCAGCTAATTCTACAGAGTACCTAAATAGGAAGGGGAGGTTTTCTCTTAACATACAAGCCACCTGTGATTACAAGTACAGCTTTATTGATGTAGTTGTGAAATGGCCAGGGAGTGTGCATGATGCCAGAGTTTTTGCTAACTCCACAATAAACACAAATCTGAAAAACATGAAGATTCCCCCCTGTCCAAGACAAATTGTGGAGAACGAAGACGCTATACCCATTTACATACTGGGTGACCCTGCATACCCACTTCTACCTTACCTGATGAAAGAATATGCTAACGGAGGAAGCAATGTTCAGGAGCAGTACTTTGGACTTTCGTTGTGCCGAGCTAGAATGGTGATTGAATGTGCATTTGGAAGACTAAAAGCCCGATTTGGAGCCCTGAGGAGAGCCATGGACATCAATATGAACGATCTTCCATTTGTTATATATGCATGTTTTGTGTTGCACAATTTTTGTGAGGCATCAAAAGACACTGTGGATGAAAACAGAATAACTGAAGCTATTCAACATGACAGGAACAATCAACCGGACACACAGCCAGTGGTCAGAGGAGACAGCTTGGCAGCAGAAGGAAAGCGGGTCAGGAGAGTCCTCACTCAGTGTCTGGATCCATAAACACAAAAACCTGTGAACTATTTAGCAGACTGCGTTGTTTTTTCATAAAAAAACGTTATAGTTAGCACCATGTATGTTAGAGAATTTTTAAATTGTTTTGTGCAATGTTATTGCATTTCATTCTATTAATGCATGAAAAGCTACCACCCAGGATTTAGATACATTATATAATAGTTTGTAGCTCATTAGACAGACTTTTAAGTGAAATGATTTTACTTTTCTCTCTTAAAATTGGACCTGTAGTGTATTAAATAGTGCTGCCAATACTTTCTGATGAACATGACTGTATTTGTAACTGATAAATGTCATATTCACAAAAATTCACATAAAGAAACTTGCTTTTAAAATGTTTGTCAATTTATTCAAACGAACACACTTAACATGTTCTTATTTTGTGTTTCATTTATGAACAGATCAGATTATAACAGATCTACAACAGATAAAGCTTTTTAAACATGGGAGAAAAGCAGCACAGTTACTGTACACTTTTAAATCAGTGATGCCCAAGTCCATAACTTGGGAGCTACCACAGGTACATTTCAGCTGCATTTTCTTCAACAAACCAGTATGAAATAGCTGATTTCAATCATCAGTATGTATTTGATAGTGGTGTTTTGGAGAAATACATCTAAGTAGCAGTAGCTCCCAAGGACTGGACTAGATCACCACTCTTATAAAGATTCACGTAACAAAAATGTAAATAGTTAAAGTATTGTGCAATTGCTACATTTTAAGCTTTTCACAGTATGTATAAAAAGATAGCAAACAGAAAAAAAACACTGTCAGAGTAAATAACACTGTGATTAACAACCTGACATGTGTGCAACCTTGTGCAAAAGTGGAACTTGTATATACTTAACTGTACCAGACTTGTTTCGATGTATAAAACAGTACTCTACTGGTCATTAAAAAGGGCCTGACTGAATGAAAATTGGTCAGTGGCTTCAGCAGGTGTGTGGAACACAGCTTCAGTGTTCATAGTGTTTCCTGGTCTTGTGTTTTGACGTGTTCTGTCAGAAGTGGAGTTGTTTGGGTATGGGTAATTTGCTGAGTTTTGGTGGACAGAATGGTGGGCCATTGTGTGCGAATACATCGGACCTCTTGGCTCATATGGCATGTACTGTGGTGGTTGTGCAGGTGCATGAATGACCTGTTTCAGAAGAGAAAACCCATCAACAATCGATGTGGTAAGTCTTTCCAGTGTATTGGACATTTTTGAATAGTTTTCGGATGCTTTTTGTTCTGATGT
Source organism: Nematolebias whitei (assembly GCF_014905685.2). Taxonomy (NCBI): domain Eukaryota; kingdom Metazoa; phylum Chordata; class Actinopteri; order Cyprinodontiformes; family Rivulidae; genus Nematolebias; species Nematolebias whitei. The sequence goes on from NC_056504.1 coordinate 13,805,660, forward strand.
CTCAATGATTTCCACCAGTCTCTTTTTCACACGCTGGTCTTCCTCAAGAGCATTCAGCCACTGGGTCTCAGCAGGCAGCTTTCTCCTCAGACGGTCGTGTCTGTGTCCTTTTAGTTTTGCCTTCAAAAGAGAAATGAAAATCATCACAATTAAACATAAAAAAGTAAACCTGGATCATGTTGATGTTGTACTTTTCACATCACTTCTACATAACAATATGTAATAACAGCGTATCCAATGTTTGCTATATGTCTTAAAGTGTATTTTGTACCCACCACCCCATCAAACTAATGAATATGTAGGCCTAACATAATATGAGATGAGTAAGAGCATGATGGTGTCATTTCTTTTTTGCAATAATAATAAAAATAAATCAGCAACCCGTACACAGTAAAATATAAAAAACATCACATTCCAGCCTCCACTACACACCTCAACTCTTGCATAATTTTTAACACACATATTGCCTTAACTGTATTTTTAATAGCAACACAATTCAACAAACCTGTTCCGTGAATTATAGTACATCCAACAGATGAACATTTACAGCAAAAGTACTTTTATTTATGAGGAATGGACAGAAAAATATACGTACATCAAGCAGGTCTCTCCTCTCCTTTGAAGTAGGACCCACACTGCTTTCATTATCAGACCCTGTGTCTGCTACATCCATGGTAGTGGAGGAAGAAGATGTGGATGGTGAGGGTAGGGTCCAAGAATGATCCAGGTCAGCTGTTTCAATACCGGAGGATATGGTAGTACTAGCTGGAGAGCCACCCCAGATTTGTTCGCACAGTTCGAAGTACAGAAGAACCACTCGACCGTGTCCACTCCTGCGTCCTGTATCAACAGCATGGCGATATTTACCTCGGACTGCTTTCATTTTTGTTGTTAAATTCCCGCGCGTGATGTCGGCATGTGAATGGGGAAACTCGTCGGAGGACCCCGTTGGGTAATGCTCTAAAAAAACCGCTAAAATATCAACATACTTGTTCTGACAGGATTCCCAGTCGACATTTTCCTGAGTTTTATTAACTTTGTACTCCAACACGGTATTTAATAGTAGTTCAACCTCGCGGTCTGTCCACACAAACGAACCTCCAGGCGCCATGATTCAATACTAACAGGAAGTTGTGGTTGCTTTGAAGGGTTGTGATTTGCTGATATACGTTTCACCTTTGCACTACACTGCCTCCTATGGGTTGGGCATATTCTTTACAACGCTCTGTGGTGAACATCACCGGGTTCATGTAGACGATCATTTTCTCTATCCGAACATGTATGTACGGCGATATTTTTTTGCGCGGATATTCGTTTTTTCAAACACCAGGCTACGTGTGTACAGGGCCAAAGAGAGCCTGCTTGGTGGGACAGCAGCTCCTAGCATTCTTTTTCACGCAGATTGTGCTGCAACATGCCTGAGCATGTAAGCCCCCTGGAAGCGGTTTGTATAAGCAGTGTGTGTTTGTGTGCTGCTGCTGCTGAAAGAATGGCTACGTTCAAGCGGGTAGGCTGGCTGAACGCAGGATGACCCATCTCCCCCGAGGCTTCAGATCACTACATCATCATCAGTCCCTCCTTGCAGTGGAACAGATGCGATTTCACTCTCATCAAACAAGGAAGGAAAAGAGAGGCTGCTTTACTAGATGCATAGTCTGGCTTTGTAGGGCTGTAGAAATCTACAGTGTGTTGTTCACATGAAAGTAATTTGATTTATAGCCATACATTTCTGAGTGAATTTGTCAGAAAAAAATTGTATGTAAGAATACTTTAATCCACACATATACCTTGATTAAACTCTGCCACAGTTAAACACACATATAACATCACCCTCAGTGTGATTGTGTTACATATGCGGCTGTGCTTACCGTCAGGTGCTGATACGTGCTGAAGATGAGTGGCGTAGGAGACAATTTGTTAGGGCCACTGAGCTCTGATCGCAAACGTAAACTCTCCACCTGTGACACGCCAGGTTTGGGGTGAGTGCTAATATTATTGATTGACTCCGTGTGCTGGTACCTTCAGTCCAGGTCTCTATAACTGTACTTTGTGGTTACTCTTTCCCTAACCCTTTATGTAAACGTCATTGCATTTGCTACTCTCTGAATGCTTTCTATACGGACGGATGGTGCATGGGAAGGAATGTCGTCATGGCAACATGTCTAATCCCCTTTGGCTCCCCGGCAGGTGTGACAAGCGTCGGAGGGAGCAGGAGAGCAAGTACATCGAGGAACTGGCTGAGCTCATCTCTGCTAACCTCTCTAACATTGACAGCTTCAACGTCAAGCCTGACAAATGTGCTATTCTCAAGGAGACTGTGAGGCAGATCAGACAAATCAAGGAGCAAGGTATCTCCTCTGACAAGTCACACACATACAGCCCTGGTCAGGAGAAGAAATCCACATACAAACTGTTCAACTTGCATTTTATTCTTCTTTTCTTTTAATTTTTGTATTTTGTTGGAGAGGTAAACAGCCAATTAAGTTGGATTCATCAAGTACCCTGCTTTGGGACAGACGATGCCAGTGATGAAGTGGAGTGTTTGGTTGATGGCCAGGATGTTTCAGAGCAACAGCCAGTTTGGCTCTTTCTATTGCCTGGAGTAAATGAACACCAGTAATTGAAACCAATCGTTGGTGGTCATGGCTCGAGGCTGTTGGTGACAGTCTGCGTCTGTTAGGGCCAAACTCTGCTTCTCTCTGAGAGGCTAACGACTCGGGAGGCTCAAACATCAGACTTGAGTGTTGCTCACGTCCCTGGGTCATTCATCTATCGTTGTGAGGGTTTAAATTAATTAAAAGCATAAAAGCAGATGTATTTGTTTACCTGTTTTTAAGCCTTGTTTAAGATTAGAGGCTAATGAAGCTAATACAGCGACCTTATTGGGATCTACTCAGAGGCTCGTTGTGTTTTGCAGCCAGGTTACCATAGTTACAGGTTGAGGATGATGAAGTTTGTGTCTTTGACATACTCTTGCTTAGTTTGTTTTGTGTGCTCTTATTTTATCAGCCTCCTCATCTCTGCTTGCTTAAACAGGCCTTGTTTTGAAATGTGTTGTTCTGCTCCTCATCTTGTGGAGAGCCTCGCTCTGCAGATGACCCTTCTATATTGAGTGGTATCTATCAAAGCCTCAGACATATGATGGTTTTAAAATAGAAAGGCATGCCAGACATGCAGCCAGCACTTGTGCTTCCATCTGGTGGCCTGTTCAAGTATTTAAACTGTAAGAGCTTGGGAGGCAAGAGAAGCACGACTTATTTTAAATAATTACCAAAAGAAAATACAAAAAAATACACATTTTAATAAATTTTAAAAATCTGTCATCTAAGAATTCTGAAGTTGACTGTACTACGCCAAGATGGCCGCGCTCAGAGCAGTTGCAGCTTCACAGGCTCCCGGTACCATCCCAGTTTTTAGAAGTTTTGATATTGACTCTGTGCCTGACTCTGCGCGATTTATGCGTGTGAACTATAGCCGAACCGAACTGATGAGAATAGGAGCGGATTTGCCACGAAATATAGCAGAAATCAGCAACAAACTCAAAGCTACGCTCGGCAGAATGCAGATCTTAAAGTCATCTACCTGGAAGCTGCAGCAGAGGCGTTCCAGCGGGCAGAAGAGGAAGCGCTGCTCCCGGCTTAAGAGGAGAGGATGCCGGGCGGGGGTTATGGTGAGGCTACGAGCTAACGCTAAAGCCGGTAAACTCCCCATGCCGTCTCTCTTTCTGTCGAATGTCCGCTCGTTGGACAACAAGGTGGATTTACTTCGTCTGAGAGCGGGCGCCTCAGAAGAGATGAAGAAGTGTGCAGTGCTTTGCCTCACAGAAACGTGGATTACAAGTGAAACGCCGGACTCAGTCTTCCAGCTGGATGACAGACTTTTTTTTCGAGCGGACCGCTGCAGCGAGCTAACGGGGAAATCACGGGGGGGCGGAGTGTGCATTTACGTGAGTAAAAGTTGGTCCACGAACTGTACTGTTGTAAATAGCTCATGCTCGAAGGCTTTGGAGCAAATAACAGTGAAATGTCGGCCACATTATCTACCCCGCGAGTTCACAGTGACTTTTATCACAGTTGTTTACATTCCTCCGGACGCTAATGCTAATGAATCACTACAGGAGCTACATGATATCATCAGCTCGCTGCAGAACAAACACCCCGAGGCTCTTTACGTTGTAGCCGGAGACTTTAACCACGTGAATCTAAAGGACTGTCTCCCAAGCTTTTATCAGCATGTGACGATTCCAACACGTGGAGACCGCACGCTGGACCGTGTTTACACGAACGTAAAAGATGCATACAAAGCCGAACCCCGCCCCCACCTAGGACTGTCAGACCACATCTCAATCTTCCTGGCTCCTGCTTACATGCCCCCGCTGAGACGCTCCAGACCGGTACAAAAGAAAGTTAAATGTTGGATCCAGGACAGTGGCCCCATACTGAGAGATTGTTTTGATCGAACAGACTGGCAGGTTTTCAGAGAAGCTGCTGAAAATGGAGGTTCGCTTGATCTTGACCAATACACATCCTCAGTACTGGGTTACATTAGTACATGTACTGACACAGTCTCCACTATCAGATATGTTAAAAGCTACCCAAACAGAAAACCTTGGCTGAATGCAGAGGTGCGTACCCTGCTGGAAGCCAGGAACACTGCCTTCAGGTCTGGAAACTCAGAGGAGCTGAGTAGGACAAGAAAAGAGCTGGTTGCTGGTATTAAGAGGGCCAAGGCCACATATGCAAAGAGGATCGAGGGTCAATTCATCTCACAAGACCCTCGGAGCATGTGGAGGGGCATTAAGTGCATAACAGATTATAAAGGAAGGAGTGAACAATGTCCCAAAGACCCATCTCTGCCTGATGCCCTCAACAAGTTCTATGCACGCTTTGAAGACCCGAACAGACCACCCAGCACCAGACTCACCTCACCACCGGATGAAGAGCATCTCAGCGTGACCTCAGCAGAAGTAAGGAGTACCTTCAGGAGGATTAATCCGCACAAGGCAACTGGCCCAGACAACATCCCCGGAAAAGTGTTGAAGGAATGTGCTGATCAGCTCTGTGAGGTGCTGGCAGACATCTTTAACACCTCACTTACCCTGGAGACAGTTCCCACCTGCCTGAAGACTGCCACCATCATCCCAGTCCCAAAAAGCTCTACAGTGACTGGTCTGAATGACTATCGGCCAGTGGCCCTCACCCCGATAGTCGCTAAATGCTTCGAAAAACTGATCATGACTCACATCAAAACAACCATCAACATCAACGAGGACCCTCATCAGTACGCATACCGTGAGAACCGATCAACAGAGGATGCAATCTCCTCTGTGGTCCACACTGCACTCAACCACCTGGAGCAGAAAAACTCTTACGTCCGTATGCTCTTTGTGGACTTCACATCCGCCTTCAACACCATGATCCCCCAAACCCTGATGGACAAACTATCCACACTAGGACTAAGCCCCTCCATTTGCAACTGGGTACTAGACTTTTTAACAAACAGACCACAGTTAGTGAGGATCCACAACCTCTCCTCCTCCACCATAACCCTCAGCACTGGCTCTCCTCAGGGATGTGTGTTGAGCCCCCTCCTGTTTACTCTGCTCACATATGATTGTGCAGCTACCCATCCAGGCTGTCACATTGTAAAGTTTGCAGATGATACAGCGGTGGTGGGATGCATCACAAACAATGATGAGTCCAGCTACAGGCAGGAGGTGGAACACCTGGAGAGCTGGTGCAGAGAGAATAACCTTCACATCAATGTGAAGAAGACAAAGGAGATGATTGTGGACTTCAGAAGGAACAAAAACACCTACACCCCCCTGAACATAAGAGGATCTGCGGTGGAAGTCGTCTCCAGCTACAAGTACTTGGGTGTACACATGAATGACAACCTCAGCTGGAGCAACAACACCACCAGCCTGATCAAGAAAGCTCATCAGAGACTCTACTTCCTCAGACGGCTGAGGCGAGCTGGTCTGGGAAGCTCAGTCCTCACCTCCTTCTACAGGTGTGCAGTGGAGAGCATCCTGTGCTCCAGCATCAACGTGTGGCATGGAGGCTGCACAGCTGCAGAAAGAAAAGCTTTGCAGAGAGTGGTGAAGGCTGCACAGAAATCTGTTGGAGTCAGTCTCCCCACCATCACAGACATCTACACCTCCAGATGCAGGAAGAGGGCCACCTGCATCATGAAGGACCCCACCCACCCAGCACACACACTTTTTGCCCCACTCCCCTCAGGAAGGAGGTTAAGGAGCATTAAGTGTAGAACCACTAGACTGAGGAACAGCTTCTACCCTGAGGCTGTTAGACTCATGAATCTCTAACTAGAATAATCACTGTGAAAAACCATATCATGTTGCTGCTGATCTGTTTCATGTTGCTGCTGATCTGTTTCAATGTTGATGTGTTCATGCGTGCACATCTGCTCACAGACTCATGTTCATGTTTGTGCTGATGTTCAATGTTTTATGTTATGAGTGCTTAGTGTATATTTAGTTGATGTTTTTCTTAGTTCATATCTTAGATGTTATTACTGTTTTTCTTATACATTTTATTGTTGGATGTAACTGGGACCCTGTGTACATAATTTCGCTCCACCACATGTACCACATGAGGTGCGAATGACAATAAAGAAACTCTGACTCTGACTCTGACTCTGACTTGTTGAGTTAAATAATTAAAATCTGTTTTGTATTGGAAATATGTGGGGGGGTGAGATTGTTCAAATGCAAACTTGCACAATTATAACTCTAATAATAGTGCATTGTGCTTAATATTTTCAGGAAAGAACTCTTGCAATGATGACGATGTGCAGAAGGCAGATGTGTCTTCCACTGGTCAAGGGGTCATTGACAAGGACCATCTGGGGCCGCTGCTCCTACAGGTCAGCAACGATCACTCTGAGGCAACAGACCCAGCTGCTGCCTCACTCTTCTTGCTCTACATGTTGATAAATATGTCTTTTAACTAACTCTGAGTGGCAATTGTGTTGTATCTCAAATCTTATATTTAAAGGTTTCCACCCAGTTCAACTGTTTGTTGTTGTTTGTAGGCACTGGATGGCTTTCTGTTTGTGGTGAATCGGGAGGGCAGCATTGTGTTCGTGTCAGACAACGTGACGCAGTATCTACAGTACAAGCAGGAGGAGCTCATCAACACCATCGTATACAATATTATCCACGAGGAAGACCGAGAAGAGTTCCACAAGAATCTGCCCAAGTCTAATGGTTAGACACCTAACAGTTATTACCTTACGTCCCTGATCCGTCGAGGTTATGTTCACTTTGTCTTTAATTTTCTTTAAAGCACGAAACGGGGCACCGTGGGGGGGAGACGTGCCCCGACAGAAAAGCCACACCTTCAACTGTCGTATGCTGGTGAACCTTGTTCATGGTCAAAGTCACGGGTTGTCTGAAGAAAGACCGGGAGGCCGGCGCTATGAGACCATGCAGTGTTTCGCCCTCACCCAGCCCCGAGCCATGATGGAGGAGGGAGACGGTAAAAGTTACTGTTCCTAGCTTTAAGTGTATTTGTACATGGATGTACATGTACTTTTGTTTTTTTGTTTTTAAAGTAATTTTAACCGTTGCTATGTTTTTCTCAAAGTAGTGGGCTTACATTTTCCAAATCGCACCGAATACAAAATATTAACATTGTGTTATTTATTCAGATTTACAGTCATGTATGATCTGTGTGGCACGACGCATCACTGCAGGAGAGAGGATGGAGCGGTTCAGCACTCGTCATGAGCTCACAGGTAGGCATCACCTCGTGTTGTGTTAAACTTCAGTTGCATAAAAACTGAAGCGCCTCAGGGCAAGTTTCATAGATTTTTTGTAATTTGAAAATTATTACAAAAAAACTAGAGCCAGAGCCAGAGCCATGCGTATAGGTGAGTCTGACTATTTCTAGCCGGAACCTCTCAACCTCACACACCAGCTCAGGCTCCTTCCCCACCAGTGAGGTGACATTCCACGTCCCAATAGCCAGCTTCTGTAGCCAAGGATCAGACAGCCAGGGTCCCCGCCCTCGGCCACCACCCATCCCACATTGCACCTGACCCCTTTGGCCCCTCCCACAGTTGGTGAGTCCATGGGAAGGGGGACCCACATCTCCTCTTCGGGCTGTACCTGGCCGAGCTCCATGGGTAAATGCCCGCCATGAGCTTTGGGTTGTGACCGAAAGAACGAGATCTCGGATACAAGCGGCCAAAATGAGTTTTCTCGGCAGGGTGTTTGGGCTCTCCCTTAGAGACAGGGTGAGAAGCTCGATCATCCGGGAGGGACTCAGAGTAGAACCACTGCTTCTCCACGTCGAGAGGAGCCAGTTGAGGTGGCTCGGGCATCTGTTTAAGATGCCTCCTGGACGCCTCCCTGGTGAGGTGTTCCGGACACATCCCACCGGGAGGAGACCCAGAGGAAGACCCAGGACACGCTGGAGGGACTATGTTTCTCGGCTGGCCTGGGAACGCCTCAGGATTCCCCCGGAAGAGCTGGACCAAGTGGCTGGGGAGAGGGAAGTCTGGGCCTCCCTACTTAGGCTGCTACCCCTGCGACCCGACCCCGGATAAGCAGAAGATAATGGATGGATGGATGAAAATAATTATCTTGGTAAATGCTTCATAATTTAAAGGCTTTAAAATTGGGGCACCTAAAATATATGAACTTTTACTGTATTCAAAGCGTGAGGACATGTGAGACAGCTTATGACAGCTCGCAGCATTGATGAATTTTCTGACACTTCTGTTTGTGTTATGAGATCTGATGGCTCATTTTAACAACAGAGGATATGACAGCTGAGGATGACTTACACCACAGGGAGGGTTTGAAAAAGTAAGGATAATCCTGTAAAATGTCATCACTAAGCACTGTGGAAGTAATGGTGAGCTTGGGAAGTCAAAATAAATGTTTAGGTAATCTGTAGATCGACTGGAAAAAACCCCCATAAAATAACACATTTATAACTTAAAATGGTCATCAGGGAGGTTTAGCTTTGATCGGTGTTTTGTGGTGCTACAACTCTTTATTCAGCAGTGCTGCACAGTCAAGACTTCCAAGGGCAGTCTCAAAAAAAATCTTACTAAAGATATTTCATTTATACTGTCACATGAAAATTATCTACCGTAAATGTTTTTCTTTGCCCAACAAACCTAAAGTTGTGCATCTCATTCTGAAATGTTTGCAAGCATTTGAAGATGTCTTAGTCAAACTTGTGCTTTAAAATGTTTTTATGCTATTAGTGCTTAGTGTATTTTTGTAGTTGATGTTTTTCTTAGTTCATATCTTAGATCTTATTACTGTTTTACATTTTATTGTTGAATGTAACTGGGACCCTGTGTACATAATTTCACTCCACTACATGTACCACATGTGGTGTGAATGACAAATAAAGAATATCTGTATCTGGAAAATACATTTCAGGTGGCATTTTTGTTTTTCATGCTTAAACAAATAATTTGTATGACGTCGTGTTGAGCCGTGTCAGGATGCATTAGGAATATTACACCAGTCTCAAAGTTCTCTCATCCTTTGTGTGGCATTAATTATACTTCTTCTGTTGCAGGTAAACTGATTGAAATTGAGCATCAGAGCTCTCTTCACACCACCATGCTTCCAGGATGGGAGGACTTGGTCAGACGCTGCTTGTTGGTCCTCAATAGAAGTGATGGACAGTCATGGCCATTCAAACGCCACTATCAAGATGGTGTGTAGTTCTCAGACAAAAACCTTCTTCTTACTATCAGTTACTCAAGAGGCCGTGTGTTACCTAATGTCAACAGACCTGCACTGCAGCTTCATTTGTGTTTTTGCTTTTAAACTAAATGCTTCAAACTAAATAATAGTCCCGGAGTTTAAACAAAATATAATTCACAGACGATGGTGTTATTATTATTATTACTACTAAAATTAAAGGTTACAGCAGTCCCTCGTTCATCACAGTGGATCTGTACCCTGAAGACTCGCGATAAGTGAAAAACCGCAAAGTATTACAAGTGTTAAGTAGTAGTTTGTTTTAGTATATATAAATGTATATATATATATTTATATATATATATATATATAGGGGCGGCTGTGGTTGAATGGTTAGAGCAGTCATCCTCCAATGCGAGAGTTGGGCGTTCGAATCCACCAGCAGTCACATGCCGAATTGTCCCTGGGCAAGACATTGAACCCCTCATAGCCTCTGATGTGTGTCTCATCAGTGTATAAATGTGATCTAAAAGCACTGATTAGTCTCTAGAATTATTTGTTCAATTAGCTTTGTAGAGATGTAGAGTGCTGTATGAATGGGTAAATGAGGACACAGATTGTAGTGTAAAGCGCTTTGAGTATCTTGAAATAAGACAGAAAGGCGCTATATAAGTACAGTCCATTTACCATATATATATATATATATATATATATATATATACAGGTGTTTTAAACCCTTCCCACACTCTTGCAATATTTTAAACAATGTTTCTAAACTGTAAACGCTCTAAAAGAGCACAGAAAGTCATGATTTCAGCTCCCTGCCTCCGGCTGCTCTCAGCCACCCGCAAGCCATTTTGGCCACGCCCACTTCGCTCTTGACGGAGAACAGCTGATCAGCTGCAGCAGGAAACGTATCCTGCAGTGTGTGCTGCACAAAGGTTCAGGAGGTGCTAAATAATTTTAAATAATTTATTTTAAATAAAAATTCCATGCCGATCGTGTGGCTCATCCATCAATCAGCCAGTTGTGAGTCATGTCCAGTCTTACTATGAAAAACCGCGATAGAGCGAGTCGATGATATATGAACCACAAAGTAGCGAGGGACCACTGTACACCAATAATTGGATTTGATCAGACATCAGATCTTGCACGCGATATGTTTTTCTTTCTTTGGTTTGGTAAATATAACTTGCAAGATAAAAAATAAACAGCTTCAAATTAGGGTTTTACTCACTGTTTTTTGCAGATAAGTAGCATTCTAATCAGCAAAGCTTTAAGCTAAACAGAAATCTCTACCAAACTCAGAGTTCATTAAGCACAACTGTCTGTAACAAACTGGAACAATAGTAACATAAACTGTCTGATTTGTTGTGGTAAAGCAGTAAACACATTGTTGATTCTTCATACAAATATAATCTTTGTCGCTGCTCTGGAACAAACCAGTGTTAATATTGATTTATAGTGAAAAACTAGGATAAGGAGGAAGATGTGTGTCCCCTGGGAAAATTTAAAAATGTTGCATCATGTTCTTTCACACTGTTCCACTCCTTAATTTGTTCAGTATTGATCAACATCAGCTCTGTGGCTTTGTTTATATGAGAGCCTGCACCCACAGGTTTGATGAACAACAGTTCATTTGACCTGCCACCCAGGATCTTGCTCAGCTGTACATGATTTTTTTATGTGTGCAGACAAAATTGGATTGTCTAATTTTAAATATTGTAGTGGACTCATATGCTCAGTTCTGACCATATTTTAAATAAAACATTGGTTTGTACATTAGCTTTTAGTTGCAGGTATGACTATTATCTATTACATTTTTTTCTGTTCCAGCTTTCCATACTGGCCATGCAGAGACGCCACTCTACCGCTTCTCCCTCTCTGACGGCACTCCGATCACAGCCCAGACGAAGACTGACCTCTGTAGGAATCCCAACACAAACGAGCCACACTCCTTCCTGTCTACACACTTACTACAAAGGTGAACATTTGTTATTGATAACAAATGAGAATGTGGTTTTATTAAAGGTTAGTAACTGTTTAACATAATTATAACGCTGAACGTTTTTGTTGTTTTGTTAAGGGAGCACAATAGTTATCGTGGAAACCAGAGTGGTGCCCTGAGGCCCCAAAGCCTGGGTGTGAACAACCCCAACCCACAGATGAACATGGGCCCAGGAGGCAGCATGAGCATGAACAGGGGTTATGGCATGGCTGAACAAAGCAACATGATGCAGAGAGGTGTGCCTCCTTTCTCTGGAGGCGGCCGCATGAATCCCATGAACCAAATGAATCATATGCATCAGATGAATCAAATGAACTCCATGCACCAGATGAACAACATGGGTCAGATGAATCAGATGAATCCCATGCATCCGATGAACTCGATGAACCAAATGGGATCCATGAATCAGATGGGCCATCATGGGATGCACCAACAGCAGCAGCAGCAGCAGATGGGTCAGTTTCATGGAGGAGGAAGCGGAGCGTATGGGATGGGAATGACCAGCCCTCCTCAAGCCAGTCCGGGGATTAGTGGTCCTCCACACAATGTCATGGGTTCACCAAGAGTTCGAGGAAGCCCCAAGACAGGAGCCAGTCCATTCTCTCCAGGAGGTACAGTCAAAACTTAGGAACTACAAAGTATTTAAAATGCAGGTTTAGTAGAACTTAAATTGCATTGCTTACCATTTTTTCCTCTGTTAATTATGTTTTGCAGGCATGAGCTCTCCCATGAGCTCCACTCACTCTGGAGGTGGAGCAGGGGGACCTACTTTCTCCAGCAGCTCATTGAATGCCCTCCAAGCCATCAGTGAAGGAGTTGGGAATCCAATGCCTGCTCCTCTCACATCTCCTCCTCCTCACAAGCCTGACAGCTCCCCAAGCATCAACTCCACCAATCAGCCAGCAGGGGGACCCTGCAAAGCAGGTCTACCCCCTTACTCCGAGTGCAAGAGCCCTGGCAGCTCACTGGGGGCTGCCACAGACCAGCCGTCACAGCAGCACCCGCAGACCCCCACAAACGAGGGCCCTATGGACAAGCCAGACAGCCAGGCATGCCTTGGTGGGGCAGAACTCAACCAACGGGTCTCTGACAAGTGCAACAGGAAGCTTCTGCAGCTCCTCACATCCCCCACAGATGAGATTGTGCCACCCAGCCAAACACCAAGCTCTGCGCCTCCTACCACACCTGATGCTAAAGATGGAGCAGCTGGAGTCACCAGTCCCTCCTCTTCCTCCACCGGAGTGTCCTCTTCCACAAGTGGGAGTCACGGCGCTGTGTTATCTTCTGGTAGTTCTGGACATTTAACAAGCCAGTCCCTGCAGGAGAAGCACAAAATCCTCCACAAGCTCCTGCAGAACGGGAACACTCCTGATGACGTAGCTCGCATCACAGCGGAGGCCACCGGGAAAAGCAGCTTGGATTCAGGCCCTCCGGAGCCCGTGTCCTCCGGAGGGCCTAAGGGATCTGAATGTAAGAAGGAGCAGAACAGCCCCAAGAAAGAGAAACCTCACGCCCACCTTCATTATCTCCTCACCAAAGATGACTCTAAAGATGTAGGCGATGTGAAGCCCAAGCTGGAGAATTGGGATAGTAGGGTAGCTCAGGTGGAGGGAGTCACCAGCTCCGACCCCCACTGCATGGATAGCAAGGTGAAGCTGGAGCCGTCTGATGAGGTAGAAATCCTGCTCAGATTTATTTTTCTCACCCAAATAAGCCATGATAATTAAAAACATCTGCACAGATGTTGTTTTTGAGTGACTCTTTTGTTTGTGCTTCAGGCGGAGACACTGGAGACCATCCTGGGTGTCAGAGAAAACAACCCAAGCTTCTTTCCTAAACCAGACTCTAGAGTTGGAAAAGAAACGGGAAACAAGCAGGGAACTATTCCTGACAGTTTACATGGTAAGATCTTTAGCTTCACTGAACATATCTTTAGCACAGAGGTTTGTCAACTCCAGGGGTCTGCAACCTTTGCAATAAAAAGAGATTTTTGCCACTTTGCTTAATTATGATGTTCGGAGCCACAAAACCTGCTACAACTGTGTACTGTCAACTGGTGGCCACTACAGGTTTGTTGGAGATGGCTTTACTGGCCAGTAGGGGTGATAGTATAAAACAAAAAATGTTGTAATATTGATAACATTTGTTGATATTTTTACATTTTAATACAAAAGAAAAGACCAGATTCAAGTAAAGGAAGAAAAAATATATAATTTTTAACAATTTTATAAAAATGAAAATGCTGAACTCTGCAGGCTGATGTGAGTTCTCTTAATTGTTGAAGAATTAAGTTTCCTACTTAAATATCCTGATGCATGCTCAATAATCCAGGTAGAAAAATCTAAAAAAGTTAAATCTGGTCCTCTGGACATTCAAAAAAA
>NC_056504.1:13824742-13873364 GCF_014905685.2 Nematolebias whitei
GGTGAGGGTGGCTTCTGGGTAATACCAGATGGCTAGGCCTCAGACTGACGAAGCCTCTTGGATGAGGAGCGAAACGTTTCTTTTTAACAAAAAAACGAAGTCCAGATGACATGATTCAACCTTTTTTGTTGTTATATACCTGGATGACTGAGAAAACAAACTTTGTACTCAACATATTCCTTCTCAGCAGCTTGTCTTAAAGATATTCCAGAACATTCTGGTGGTTTGGAGAGAAACATCACGCTGTGAGACTGGAAGTCGACTTAAAGTGTCTAACAAACTACTAGCATGATGTAGTCCACATGTTTTCCGCCTTGTATTTGTACTATCCTTCACATATTTGAAAATGACAGGAAATCTGATAAAACTAGCCATTTTCATTGTCGGCAGTAATTTAAATAAAATTCAGTTTTATGTTAGTTTTGATCAAAGTCTGAAAGAGCCGCTGCAGAGGGACCAAAGAGCCACATGTGGCCCCAGAGCCGCATGTTGCAGACCCCTGGTCTAGTCTGTAGCAGTTGTAAAATGTTTGTTTAAAATCATCCTGTCTGTTACTGTGTGTGTGTGTTTCAGAAGGGGAGAGAGGCCCCCCACCAGGTCAGCGTGGACCCTTTCAGAGAGCCCTGTCCATGGACTCTAAGCCCATGGGGGAAGAAACGATGGTAAGAGGTGGACTGGCAGCAAGACGGAACGTTCCCCGTCCCCCACTGCTCAAACAAGAGAACATGGACGCTCCGCTCCGACCTGGAACTTTGCCCAATGGGTTTCCTGGAGGAATGGGTGTGTGTCCATCACGGAGCAATCCAACAAGTAATTCTAACTCCGCTTCACGTGCCCACCATCATCTGAGTACCACAACATACGCAGCATGCAAATATCAATACAAAGTGTCCATTGTTGATTAAACCCACAACCTCTGTGAAAATACAGATGTTTAGAGTGCTGCATGCTTGCTTATCAAACTGAAATGTTTTGTTCAGGAGGTGTAGGCAGAGGGGTTCAACAGCGCTCCCCCATGGCAGGCCCAGGGGAATGGGGCATGTCCAGGTCTGGCAGCAGCCCGGTATCAGGACCTGGACATTCAGGCATAGGTCAACCCGGCCAGATGGGAGCACCCATGATGAGCCGCTCCAACAGTGCACCTGGAGCCACCAGGTCCATGCTGCAGCAGCAACTCATGGACATGGGTACGTCATGTTATAATTGTTTTTTATTTAAATAATTAAATTGATCATTTAATAGAGCGAGATAACGATCTGAGATGTGAGTGTTGTTTTTTTTTAAGTATAGTTTAATCGGTTTATACGATATTAGTGTGAGCAGATGAAACTGGCACTTATTGGTAATTATGTCACATTTTCTAATAAACCAGTTTCTGTTCGGTGTCCACCATAAATTATAATAAAACTATTTTCTGTTTATAACTGGCAGAACTTTCTAATTGTATGTGACCCACTGCTTCCTCTAAAGGTCCTAATGAAGCGAATATGGGCATGAGTCCGTTTGGTGGACACGGACCCCCACCTCAGTCCCCCTCCTGGCCTGACTCTGCCATGGGGGTGGACAGACCACAGAGTAATACAAGCAGGTGAGCATTATGCAGTTCATCGTTCTTCATCCTGCTCCTCCGATGCGTCACAGTTTATGACTGCAGCCATCTTTGACAGATGTAACTTAATACTTTGTGTCACTGGTTGGGTTAGGGACCAGTTTGTGCATCCTCTGGGGGAACCACTGGGGCCCCTGGCCAGTAGTGACAATCCAAGTGATGAGCGGGCCCTTCTGGACCAGCTGAACTCTCTGCTCAACACCACTGATGTCGTGGCTCTACAGGAAATTGACCGAGCCCTTGGCATCCCTGAGATAGTGGGGCAGGTAGGAGAAGTGTCAGTGGTTCTCGTGCAGCACGTTTCTGTTCATGCTGTTGTTGTGCTTGAGTTTGTTTACATCATCGGTTTTTGTTAACCAGGCACAAGGACCTGAAGGCCACCAGCAGGTCCAGGATCAGAGTCCAGGTCTGTGTCCACCATCAGAGCCCTTCCCTGGGCTCGACTCCTCCGTGAACATGAACCAAAAACCCATGTATGGCCAGGGCTACCCGGGGCCACCGGGGCCCCCGTCTATGGCGGTGCAGCCTGGTTATGGTGGTAGCACAATGCAGAGCCAGTCTCCTGGAGGCTTCAACCCTATGATGAATCAGATGGGCCAGACAAGGGGCTTCTCTGCCATGGGGGGCATGAGCAACCCCCGTGCAAACATGCCAAGACTTCGTATGATGAATCCCACCCAGCAGCTTCGTCTGCAGCTCCAGCAGAGGCTGCAGGGGCCGCAGGTGATCACACACAGCTACCCTCAGAATACATATTTAAATGTCACGTCTCGTTGTTCCTGTTTGTTTTAAACACCATAAATCCAACCGGCTCACTGAGCTGTGCTTCGTTACTCCTCTAGCAGTTTATGAATCAGTCACGCCAAGGCATAAAGATGGAAAATACCCCCGGAGAAAACCCCAGCATACGTCCAGGCATGCAGCCTGCAGCAATGAGTGGTCAGGTACGTCTCAGCATTGTACCCGAGTACTCTATTTAACTTTACGCTCTTCATGGTGGCAGCCAACAGCACAGCTTATTGACACGAAGCGTTGTGTCTGCAGTCTGGGTTCATGAACGCACAGATGATGGCTCAGCAGCAGCACACCATGCAGATGAGGAGGCAGAGGATGATGATGTTGATGCAACAGCAGCAGCAGCAGCAGCAGCAGCAAGGTCAGGCAGCAGCAGGAGGCTTCAGCCCTCCTCCTAATGTAATAGCACCTATGGACAGCCCTATGGGAGCTCCCCCCATGAGCCAGCCTGGACAGCAGGGCTTCAACTATGGAGGTAGCTATGGTGAGCGGACTGAGACAGTTGTCTGCATCGTTCCCTCCTTCTGCAGACGCTCAGTTTACTTTTGTATTTACAGGAATGAACCAGCAAGGGGACTCTTCCTTCATGTCTCCAGGAAGTAGTCCTCCCAGAAACATGATGCAGGGACGAATGAGTGGTCCTCCTCAGAATGCCATGATGCCGGGGATGCAGGGAACTCCTCAGGGAGGACACATGTACCCATCTGGAGACATGAAAGGCTGGCCACAGGGAGCCATGCCACGTAATAAGTGTGTATCAACACATTTCCAGCTGTTAGATGTTCTAGGGTTGTTTAAAAACCTGATGTTTCTAAATACAAATGTTTCTTGATGTTTCTGTCCAGCCCATATCCTCAGCAACAGTTCACACAGCAGAACAACCAGGGCCAGTTTGGATCCATGATGATGAACTCTTCGATGAGTGGACCTGGACCAGTCGGCAGTTCTGGTGCTGGTCAGCTGGGCCAGATGCAAGGCCAAATAGGCATGAACCCAATGGGAATGGGCAGAATGCCAATGGGACCTGATCAGGTACGGTAATACATTAAACATTTATCTTTACACGCCCTGGAGGGTTTCACTTTAAATCTACTTCTTCTGATTTTGCAGAAGTATTGCTGAGGGACTCGTGGCTGAAACAGAACGGTGGAACAGTGGGCTGGACCATGATAGGAACTAAACACACACAAACAATAAAAAAAAGTGATAAAGAAAACTCAGCACAATGACTCGGCTGCAAAAGAAGCCAGCCACAAGGACTTGACTCGTGCTCGGTTTCACTTCAAGTGCAAACAAAGAAAAGTCCAGTGTGTGTTTAGCGGTCTAACTTGAAGCTGTTGGGCAGTATTCAGCATCCCAGCCAGCCTGCAGACAGGACGATGGTACATCTGGCTGTGGCTGCACTTTACCAGGAAGCTTCTTTGGGGGGAAGAGAGATAAAATGATTGATGCAATATTTTTTTATCATTACAGCCTTACTAGAGATTCAATGCCTTTGCAAGAATTGGTTTATTCTTTTCTTTGACTTCTCCTTTGAATGCTCTTATCTGTTTTGTCATAGAAAGCTATAAGCACACGGTTTACTGTAATGTTCTGCAGAGTGGAGCAATAACTCTTGATGCTTTCCACTGTGAGCATCATAGACCCTGTTTTTCAACAAAGGTACTGCAGTATTAGATGTCTCAAATGTCTTCTGTAATTATGAATTGTAAATATTCAACTAAATATAACAACCATGCTTTTTAAAGGCCAATTCTTGCACAAAATATGAGACCCGGTTGTGTTTTTGTTTCTCGTAGGTCAAAGCTGATTTGAATGATTTGCCTGTTTTATTTTTTACTTTTGCAAATATTTTAGGCACATTTGTGGTTTTATGTTCTTGTCATTTTCTAAACCATTTCCCCACAAAAGCTATGTACATGTATTTTATCTTTTACCAAGGCACTTTTTATCAGAGTATCTGATGCGTTGAACCTCTGATACTGTTTATAGGAAGGCGGTTAAAGACGACATGAACTAGTTAAACAGATGATTTCTGTGTGGGTTTTGTTTGCAGGTTTTTATTTTTTCTTCAGTTTTTGTTTCTCCACCTTTTCGCAGCAGCTCCTTCAGCTCAGTTTGGTTCACACGTGTTCTTTTGACTGTTATCAACTCGCTGGATCTACCTGTTCAACGTGCGCAATCCAAAGATATTTTTCCACATCTGTGTATAGTTTGAGGTTTCTGGTGTACATTTTTTATAAGGTGTGTATGTTTTATTCAAATGGTAAATGGGTACATATCATGGCTGTGTCTAAGCGTAGGATGGTTCTGAATGTGGAAGACGTTGCTCGCCTGTCGGAGGTCGAACCGTGCAGACTGAAGACCTGAACGTCTGAATCCCTGCAGTGAGGTTTTAAATTCAGGAGTAAAAAAAAAACTTTCATTATGAAATACCAACAGAATGAAGTCCACTTTGAAACATATCAACAATTCATCTATTTTTCAGGAAGCAACATCAGTTTATGATCAGATTTTGTTACTTCAGGAAAAAGGAACCTGTAGAGTTGAATGAAATACAAAAGATGTTTAGTTTTTTTGTTTGTTTGGAGGATTTAAGATGTGGTTTTACAGGATGTATATTACAGATGTTTTTCTGTTGATATTCGTGTAAATACAAGTTTATATTTAAACACTCTGGCTCTGTTGACTCTGATGACTCTCATTCCACTTCGGGATTTCTCTGCACTTGTTGCTGCACGAGCAGATACCAGCGAGTGTTCCAGGTGTTCTCGACGATTCGTCAGATCTAATGAGGAAATGCTGCGTTCACACTTTCACATGGGGAAAGTTCTGCTGGGATTTAGCCACATTATTGTCTCTCTTGAAAACTGCTCTTGAGGTCTCTCTTGAAAATGAGTTCTCGTGGCTCAATGAGACTACCTGTATAAATAAAGGCTAAATAAATAAATAAAATAAAAATTGTTACTTTAAAAATAACGATCACTATTGCTAACTTTACAGTTATTAAAAGAATGCATCAGAAAGGGGCTGTGATAGCTCGGTGCTGCGGTCTAGTAATCCTAAGGCTGCAGGTTCGAATCCAGGTTGTGTCCTGCATGAAAGAATCGACAAATCTTTCGTGTTTGGTTGGCGTGGCGACCCTGAGGAAGGGAGCAGCCTAAAGAAAAAGAAAAATTCATCCAAAATGTTCCCGTTGAGGCAGCAGGCGAATGGAGCCACTTGTTGCTGTTTGACCTAACCTTGTAAATGACACGATGCCCAATCAGGCTAAATCTCTCCAGATGTTTTTGTGCTCAGTGTATTTTTTGTGAATGACTTTCAGCTACTACCACACCAACTTGTAGCTCAATGTTTGTACATTTAACTGACATCGCAATTGGTGTGTTTGTTAGGGTTGATCAGCTGTGGAGAACATCTGGGTTGGGTTTATTTCCAAACTAAATCAGTTGCAGGTGGACATCTAATGGCTGACTGTTTCATTAAAATTCAATCTGTAGTTCATGAAATATTTTGTTAACAGAAGGTATTACCTGTTGAAGGCAAACAAGGCTGACTTCCAGCAGGTTTTAGGCAAAGGTGTAGCACTTAACGTATGTTTTGAAGACGACTTTCAGCTACTTTCACCTCATTTTAGCTTAACATTGTAAAACTGACAAGACATGGAGACATTTTTGTGTTTACAAATATTGATTAGCTCTATCAGCTCTCTTGAAATTATTTCAAAAGCTACTTAGTTATAAACACCAAATGGGGATCTTTAGACTGTTTCATTGAAACTCAAATGGTTCGTGAGATATTTTGCTAACAAATGGTGCTGAATAACCACTAAAGTTTCTCACGAAGATGTTGGGCAGTGTGCATCCCTCAGTGTGTGTTGTGAATGACTCCCAGCTGCTAACATTAATTTTTACCTCATTATCTGTAATATTAACTGAGTTGAACATTATTTCAACATCTGTGGCGGCCATTTTTAATTTGATTGTCTCCAAAAAGTAACCAGCTAAAGAAATACAGCTGTTGATTACTTTCTGAAGGTCTGTTTTTAACAATATTAGTACAGTGTGAGCTGTCTTAATTATGTGAACCTCTTTTCCTTTTTAATCAGTTTGTTGCAACATTTAAAGCAACGTTTAATTTCCGTGAACTTTACTTCTGCAGCATTTTAAACAAAAATATATTGTATAGCCAGGATAAAATAAACAAACTGGTGTCAAGCATATCTTAAGATCTCTTAGATACATTACTTAATCATCAAATGATTTGATTTAGGAAAAAAGTCAATCAAAAGCAGCTTTCTTTGATTTGCTTCACTAAATGACCAGAAGAGGGCGCCCTTGTCCTCAAATCAACCTTTTCTATAGAAAAGGCTGCAAGTCATCTTCCTACCGCAAGAGGGCGCAAAATGCACGAACAAATATTTTAAAGGGGAAGAAAAAAATGTTTATTTTTGTAGATTTGAGGATTGAAATAAACATAAATAACTTTAAATTAATAACTTAATCTGAAACAGAGCCCTAATTTGATTTATCTGTAATATAATTTAAAGCGTAGAGCTACTTTAGAAGCCACAAAAGTGAGCATTTTCATTTTCGTCACGTTTTAATATTAGATATATGAAGGATATTTACATGTGCCACAAAGATAATGAGCCCGTTTTAAACAGCGTGGACAGAGGAAATAACACAGATGATTAAACATCGTGATGAAAGCCATCAGGGAGTGTGTGTTGAAGTCCGGCTGAAGGCTGACAGCTCGCGCGCTCAAGCCTTGTTTGTTTTAGTGGATGTATTAATAGGTAATTTACTGCATGCAGGCGTACTGTGGGAATCTCTACCCGAGAGCAACTCTGTCTTGTGTTTTTCTGGCCCGGTTCCCGGCCCATCTGCGGCCTGGCCCGTGGATTACTGTTTGTTAATGTTTCAATCAGCTGTGTGTTGAGGAATGTGGAGCTATTTAACCTGAACTTCCCCAGGTGTGCCGAGGCGCCGCTCAGTCTGGGCCCCTCCGCCCTCCCCTGCCCTTGGCACAAAGCTATCACACAAACACACACACATATACACACACACACACACACACAGGCCACGCCGGGCTGCAGCTGTGCGCATCACACCGCAGGGAAATGGGAAAAACATTGCACCAGGGAGACAGAATAAATCTTAAACCATTCGCCTGGCCAGAATTCATTTAACCCCCGCAGTGCTGATTTACACCACAACACACTGGAACACCAGATTAGTGGACATGTGAAATAAATATTGCATTTATTTCCTCATAAATGTCTAATTTTGTTAGACTTTTGATTTTATTTTGAAGTTTATACAAAATTCTACCAGTTTGTCTCAATCTTGCTGATTTTGAGTGAATTCTTCCTGTAACGTGATCATTTATGACCCAGAGGCAAATGATCCATTTGGACAGGAGTGATTCCCACCAGCTGTGGTTTGATGTTACCTGAAATGACTCGACAGCTCCTGGTGTCAGAACAGTTTTGTGTTGAAACGCAGTGGGGCCAAGTTAAAGTGATCTTGCTGTGCAATCAATTTTTAATAACAGACACAAAAGCAGATGAATTCTTGTTCAAAAATAGTGTTCTTGTTTTAATAAAAACACAAATAAAGTACATTGTAAGAAAACAATATCTTCACATATCTATGGCATTGTAATATACAATACAGTTTTGTCGCTCAGGAATCTGAGAAATTATTATTACTTTTACAAAATTGTTGGAATTTCTTTACATGATTTTTTACACGTAATATAAAAGTGTAACAGACATGAAGTTGCTTTTAAAAATAATAAAAAAAACTATGAGCAGCACGCTGGCTGCTCCGAGCTCGTCTTGGTCCTCCGACTGACCCGGTCTACATCTGGACACCGCGGGCTGGTCCGTGTCCACGGAGGAATCGAGAGCCGTGGATGAGTAACCCCCTTTGGGTCTGAGGGTGTCCACTTCTAATAATTTTGTGGGGAGGGGGATGAAACGTCCCTACAGTTCAAGGCTCTGGGCTTCGATGTGGTCCAGAACAAGAGTCACATCGAGCCGCCTTGTTCGTTCTTCACGGGCGCACGCTGATGATGATGATGATGATGCTTCATGGAGGCTTTAGCGGCACATTATCCTGTCGTCTGAGCATCCGTTCTGCTGAGGGAGGGGGGAGAGAGAGAGAAGGAAGACAAAATGATCAGTACATGCTGGCCAAGACATACAGAACCAAACATCCGTCACTGGAGCGAAAATGCGCTTTTACGCACGAACTTGGCAACTTTACGCACGCGTATTAAACAGCAGGTGTAAGTAATACACGGGTGTAATTTGCTGTAGAGAACACTCGAGATCCATTTACGCTACATGCAAGCAGATATTCACCTCCACTGAGATGCTGCCGAGTTCAGAGTTCAGTGTGGTGAGCGGAGTGCGCGGCGCGCCGCTCGCTGAGTGCTGACGGCTCTTCTCCGGCTCGTCCAGCTCGACCTGCAGGTCCCAGATGTAGTCGATCACGTGCTGGAGGATCTCCACCTTGCTGGCCTTTTTGTTCGTGGGCAGGGTGGGCACGAGCTCCTTCAGCTTGCTGTAGCAGCTGTTCATGTCCTGAAGAAAGACGCTCATCTGCTCGTCCAACAGCGGGATCTTGCACTTGGAGATGCTCAGGCTCTGCTCGGACAGACCGATCTCTCCACCGACCTTACTCTTCAGGGCGCAGGTAGATCCGACAACTTTCATCTTATCTGTTTGGTACAGAAACGCAGCTTTCACGCAGGCTTGGAGTAAATCAGCTTTGTCCTCTCAAGAGATGTTAGCAGGTCAGTGTTGACAGTCCGCAACGTCCACATGGAGCGTCCTCCTCCCGCTTTATAGGAAGGAGAAGCGGTCGGGGGCGTGTCCAAGCGCTCCAGTTTGAAGAAATACAGCCAATCAGAGCGCAATCTTTATGTTAATGAGGCGGTCCGTGGCGGACCCCTCAGCCAATGAGGGCGCTCGGCTGGTTATCGGAATTTACAATCTGTTGGAGGGATGGCGTTACAAATGGAAACAAATGTGTGTCTTTTATGGCTAATATGTGGGAATCCAGCTGTCCACGGCTTGGGGACTCTGCAGGTGTAGATGTCCTGGGGACAGTCAATGGGTGGCTGAACGCTCGGCTGTTTACTGAGGATGTGTGTGGGATGGGACCGGCTGAATGGGATGAATGCTTAATAACAATTAGGCTGCCACAGTGCCCCAGATTGGCCTTTCACAAAGGTTCATGGTGGTTCATGGTGCTGCAGATGTGGCGGACAATGCTACAGTACGTTAGGGAATTAATGAAGGGGGGATTAGTTCAAGTTGACGACTTTAGTTTGGAAAAAATTGTTTGAATTAATTTTACCTGATCATTAAAGGTAATTGTGATGTCTGGTCAAATTAAAAAGACAAAGTAAAACATTTATGTTTTTCTCATATTGATGGTTAATGTGTCCTTAAATCAAATAATTTATTATAAAAACTTGTTCATGAATATCAAAACCAGTTGTTTGTCCACCTTCGATGACGGGCAAAGTGACTGAAAACGGGTTGAAACTAAACTCAAGATCAATTTAATCCCTAATATTTATTTTTGACAGCTGCCACTCATTCTTAGTCTCTAACAGCAGATTCACTTGATATTTTCTACCTGAACGTCTTCGCTGAGCTTCAGCACTTGTCACATTCAGTCGTATTTGCCAAACTAACGTAGGTCAACAGTGACTCTCAAGCTGTCTGTGGTTCTCAGTCATTCAGCTTTGTTTACATTGGCTGCGTACCCACATTTCATAATTGCATATCAATATATCTGGAAAACTACTGGAGTAAAATCTCTCAAACGGCAGTTCAGGGCAACTTTTTTTGTGTGTTTTATTTTATAGATTTCAATGAGTGCCTTTAAAATATGTTTGAATTGGAAACATCTCTGGATAAAAACCTGGAGAGTTTTAAAACTCAATGCTCTCTTTATCCTCATAAAATCCACTTTTGAAAAAAAAAAAAGTCACACGTCTCTTTTTACAAGCTGAGGGAAAGTGAATGTGAGCATTCCTTCACATGTTTCTGCACACTCAGATCGCATCGCTGTGTTCCTCCTCCTCCGCCTCCTCCTCCTCAGTCCTCCTCCCAGATTGTCCAAACAAGCCTGAGCAGACTGGCAGGCGCCAGCGCGGTGACGTCACCCATTCATCGGAGCCTTGACGCCTGTCAGCCTGGCGCCGCTCGGGCGGTCTCCATGGAGATGTCAAACAAGAGAGCTCGCACTCCTCCATTCACCTGGAGGAGGAGCGGAGCCCTGAGAACTCTGGAGCTGGGTGGCTTTTTTTTTCTTCTGTTCTCCTTCATTTATCACCTTAAAGCAGCGGGATGAGATTACCGCCCCGCGCGCACCTGCAGAGCAAAGCGCTGTCAGCCGGTGAAGAGGAGGAAGACTCCTCATTATGTTGTTACCGCAGTCTAACGCAGAAGAACCGCAGCATTCCTCCACTTTCACTAACACATGGTGCTCCCAGACAAGCTGCAAGGGTCAGAATAATCTGCTAAATATTTTACAACACATGAACGTGTCATTAAGCAGATTAAAGAGGGATTCTCTAGTTAATGCCTCTGATGATGACGCAATGTTTTTGCCTGTGTGTGTGTGCGCTCATTTGTCTGTCTTTTAGCAAAATATCTCATAAACCAGTGGACGGATTTTAATGGAACGCTCAGAATATAATCAGTCAGTGTTCATCTACAACTTAGAGTCATCTTGTTTCAAGATGGCCGCCACAGCTAACATAAACATCTAAAACTGTTGGTTTTACAGAGACTGAGCTGAAACTTGATAAAGTTGTAGCTGAGAGTCATCCTTGACACCGACTCTGAACGCGATAGCTTAAAACTTTGGCATTAACTGTTAGTCATCTTTGTTTGTCTGTTAGCAAAATATCTAATAAACTGCTGGGCAGATTGTAAAGAAACTTTCAGAAAGTAATCATTTGATAGACGACTACAACTGATTAATTTTCAAAGATATTCATTCAACCTTTATTTATACAGGTTAGTGTCATTGAGCCACGAGGACTCATTTACAACCTGTTTTAAACAAAGAACACAGATGAGGTATAGACAACAATATACAATCATAAAAAAACATATTAAATGAAAAGTAAATAGAAAAAATTACATATAAAAAATGAAACAAAAAGCAGCTTCATTATCAAAAGACGTAAAGTACTACAAATATTTCAATTTAAGATGACCACATAGCCACTTAACTTTAAAAACCACACACAAACAGATATAACAATCGGTTTTACAGATATTAAACTAAACTTTGGTCTAGCAGTAGTTTAGAGTCTGCTCCAACACATATTTTGAACGTTATACATTATGTGTCACTTTTGCCTAAAACTCTGACATTAACTGTTTGTGCTATGTTTGACTGTTAGCAAAATAACTCAAGAACCACAAAAAAATAATCATTTGATGCTCAGCTACAGCTCATTAAGTTGTGGAGTGGTAACCACATCAAATCAGCACTGTCCAGCACAAAAATGAACATAAATTTAAATTTGATGTGGTAACTGACAGTCATCCTCATCACATAATCTGAGCGCTAACAGATTACAAAATCAGGTGAGATTATGCATGCAATGGTTTTTATGGTTTGACCAAATGTCAAAATATTTCTCATCATAAGATGATGTCGGTTTAAAACCCGGGCAGGAAATACAGCGGGCGACATTCACCTTCAAGAGATCACTGGCCTTGTCATTTTCTTCAGCATTTCCCCATTTTAATAATTTGTTTTAGAAACGTATTGCATGTTATTTGTATTAAGTTGTATATATTTTCTAAAAATGTTACTTCAGAAAGGAAACTATTGTCACTTCAGTTAATGTTTAGCTGGATATATTGTGAAGTGGGGTTCTGTGGATAGAGTTTGAACCATTATTATCTTACCTGTTGTAGATGACCTCAGTTTGGAGAATACGTTTCTGACAGGACTGATGTGCTAACATAATGTAGCTTGTTTTATTTTGTTTTATATCACTACTTTTACTGACTTTTCATTTTATATTGGGGAGTGGTGGCGCAGAGGTTAGAAGATGGGCTTGTGATCAGAAAGTCGCAGGTTCAACTCCCGGTACCGTCAATATAAAAAAATGTGGGTGGAAAAGGTGGAACACCCACACCTTCATTCGCCCCACTCTGGGCCCCTGAGCAAGGCCCTTAACCTCCACCATCTGCTCCCTAAAGCAGGTCTCTCTTGAAAATGAGTTCTCGTGGCTCAATGAGACTACCTGTATAATTAAAGGGTAATTAAAAAATAATAATCATTTAAGACTGTTGTGTCTGTTTATTGTATGTGAAAAACAACTCCAATTGTTTACAGCATTTTCTCAGACTTTTACATTGTTGTCAGTTTAGCATTAAAATGGTTTTAAATAGGATTTTGTGGTCATTTGCAAAAGTAAATATTCCAGCAGCAGTTAGCTGTAGCACATCCTGTGAGCCGAGTGGTCAATTCTGTTGAAACTATCATAATAATTCTAGCAAAATAACGGTGTGATGCAAAATCAAGTAAATGTTTTTTTAAATAGTGTTTGCATGAATATTTGGAAAGTTTGACAGTTTGGAGTTGTTTTAAGATGGTGGCAATCCACTTTAAACAGAGCTGCGTTACATCAACTCGTTTATCTTAAAACTGAGTTAATGTCAACAAGTACGACAGAGTATTAGGATCAGGCTGAGGAAAAAAAGACATTATAAGAAAAAAGTCATGAAATTACAAGAATAAATTCATAGTATTACGAGAATAAATTCGTATGACAATAAAGTCATAATAATATGAGAATAAAGTCATATGACAACCAAGTCATACATTATATTACGAGAATAAAGTCGTACCAGAATAAAGTTGAACTGTTATGAGAATAAAGTAATACAACAATAAAGTCATACATAATATTATGAGAATAAAGTCATACGACAATAAAGTCATACAACAATAAAGTCTTACATAGAAAAAAGTTGTACGAGAATAAAGTCAAAATATGAGAATAAAGTAATACGACTATAAAGTCATACATAATATTATGAGTATAAAGTGGTACGAGAATAAAGGCAAAATATTTTGTGAATAAAGTCGTACGACAATAAAGTCATAATATTACAAGAATAAAGTCGTAATATTATGAGAATAAAGTCAAAATATTACGAGAATCAAGTCATTATATTACAAGAATAAAGTCGTAAATTACGAGAATAAAGTTGTACGAGAATAAAATGAAAATATTACGAGAATGAAATCAAACTATTATGAGAATAAAGTCATAGTATAATGAGAATATTGTCAAAATATTATGAAAATAAAGTTGTAGTTTTAGGAGAATAAAGTCGCACAACAATAACGTCAAAATATTACGAGAATAAAGTCGTAAAATTACGAGAATCAAGTCATAATATTTTGAGAATAAAGTCATAATATTACGAGAATAAAGTTGTAGGAGGATAAAGTCAAAATATTATGAGAATAAAGTTGTAATATTATGAGAATAAAGTTGTAGTATTATGAGAATAAAGTTGTAGTTTTATGAGGATAATGTCGTAGGACAATAAAGTCATACATAATATTATGAGAATAAAGTTGTAAGATAATAAAGTCAAACTTTTATGAGAATAAAGTAATAATATTACGAGGAAAAAGTTGTATGAGATTAAAGTCAAAATATTATAAGAATAGAGTCATACAACAATAAAGTCATACATAATATGAGAAAAAAATTATACGAGAATAAAGTCAAAATATTATGAGAATAAAGTCATACGACTATAAAGTCATACATAATATTACGAAAATAAAGTCGTACAAAAATAAAGCCAAAATATTATGAGAATAAAGTTGTTGTATTACAAGAATAAAGTTGAACGAGAATAAAGTCATAATATTACAAGAAAAAAGTCATACGATAATAAAGTCAAAAAATTATGAGAATAGAGTCAAAGGACAATAAAGTCATACATAATATTATGAGAACATAGTCGTACGTGAATAAAGTCAAACTGTTATGAGAATAAAGTCATACGACTATAAAGTCATACATAATATTACGAGGATAAAGTCATACGAGAATAAAGTCAAAATATTATGAGAATAAAGTCGTAACATTACGAGAATCAAGTCATTATATTACAAGAATAAAGTCATAATATTACGAGAACAAAATTGTACGAGAATAAAGGAAAAATATTACAAGAATAAAGTCGTAATATTAAGCAAATAAAGTCGTATGAGAATAAAGTAAAAATATTACAAGAATAAACTTGTATTATGAGAATAAAGTTGAAATATTATGAAAATAAAGTCGTAGTTTTACGAGAATTAAGTCGTACGACAATATAGTCATAATATTACAAGAATAAAGTCGTAATATTTCGAGAAAAATATTGTACAAGAATAAAGTCAAAATATTACAAGAATAAAGTCGTAATATTATGAGAATAATTTCGTAAGTCAATAAAGTCATAATATTACAAGATTAAAGTCATAATATTACAAGAATAAAGTTGTATGAGAATAAAGATGAAATATTAGGAGAATAAAATTATATTATTATGAGAATAAAGTCGTAAATTACGAGAATAGTCATATGAGAATAAAGTTGTACAAAGTAGTTTTATAAGAATAAAGTCATGCGAAAATAAAGTCTTTTTTTTCATTTACCCTTTATTTATACAGGTAGTCTCATTGAGCCACGAGAACTCGTTTTCAAGAGAGACCTGTTTAGGGAGCAGATGGGGGTTAAGGGCCTTGCTCAAGGGCCCAGAGTTGGGCGAATGAGGGTGGGGGCAGGTGTGGGTGATTCACCTACCCCACCCACATTTTTTTTATGTTATCGGTACCGGGGCTTGATCCGACGATCTTCCGATCACTGGCCCACCTTCTCTAACCTCTGCGCCACCACTCCCCGAGTATGAGAATAGTGTCAAAATAATATGAAAATATTGTAGAATAATATATATGAGAATAAAATAATATGAGAATAAAGTTGAAATATTATGAGAATAAACTTGTAATATTACCAAAATAAAGTCGTAGCGTTATCAGAACTCTGACACAGAAAAGCAGCCATACACCTGCAGTAAAATGATGAATGTTGAGCATCTTGTTAAGTTATTTTTTGGTAATGGTTTTACAAATAAGGAAGTACTTAGCACATCAGCATCAGATTATTATCAGTATCAGGACTTTGAAACGATTGTGCAAACAACAATGTTTGTTTCGAAGAAAGAACTACACGAATTTGGAAGAAATTTCTCCTTTTATGGAAGAAGAGCTTTCTGGCAGTGGTCGACTGCAAGGGTACAACAGCGTGCCACTCAAAAAAGTTTTGTTGTTTCTCAGACGACAATGAGGATGGTCATCAAGATTTTGGATCCAATGGGAGTTGAAATTCGGCGAGCATGGCGTCTCTGACGTCGGAAGTACAATGGCAGGGGTCCCAACTCAGAGTGACATATGGGATCTTATGATAAACTGAAGCCGTATGGCATTACAAGTTTATTCTCATAATATTATAAGTAAGTGCTATGTGTTGTCATCATTGTATGTTCCCATGCAATGGTAAAATTAGTTCTCTACATTTAACCCATCGCACCTGGGATACACACAGGTGGGCCAGTGGGCAGCTATGTAAGCACCCGGGGAGATTAGGGATTTGGTGTCTTGCTCAGAGACACCACGAAATGTAGAAATGGCTGGAGATTGAACCTGGGACTTTTGGGTTCAGAGTCAGCTGCCCTACCGCTACCCTATCTATGACTTTAGTCTTGTAATATTATGACTTTATTTTCATAATATTATGACTTTATTCTCATATTATTAAAACATTATTCTTGTAAAATTATAACTTTATTTTTGTAGACTTTATTCTCGTAATACTACAACTTTATTCTTGTAATATTAAGACATATTCTCATATTATCTATCCATCCATCCATCATCTTTTACCCGCTTCTTCCATTTTGGGTCACAGGGGTCGCAGGTGCCCATGTCCAGCAATCACTGTGCAAGGGGAGGGGTACACCCTGGACAGGTCGCAAGTCCATCACAGGGACACATAGAGACAAATGAGACAAACAACCATTCACTCTCTCAATCACACCTAGAGACAATTTAGAGTTACCAATCAGTCTAAAGCCCCCAGTATACTCCCGCGTATGTCCATAAGCGGAGATACACGCGTATGTACGCTGAGGTACGAGCGTACCCCTCGCAGGGCATGTCCGCGCAAAGCTAAATTTTTACGACCTTGTACGCGTAAGTGGTGTCGCACAATAAACTGCCTGGCGACGGACTGTTTTGAATGCGACACCAATGTATTAAATTCCCCTTCTTCATCCCTGATCTGGCCGTTTCTTTTGTTTTTTTGCCAGAAGGCGTGCAATCTCTTCCTTCTCTGTTGATGCCATAACTGAAATGGTGAGAAGTTAAGGAATTTGTCACAAGCAAATTAAACTCAGGTCCAGCATGGCTGTGGGAGGGTCTGGGGATTTCCTGGTGGGCTGATCGGATGTGTGGACTGCAGAGCCAGCGCTCCCGTTTTTTTAAAAAATTTTTAGATTTTTTTATTACCAACATATAAACACAGAACACCGCTGCAGCTGAGGCTGCCAGCGCTCCAGCCAGCCATCCATCCATTATCTTTTACCCGATTCATACATTTTGTGTTACGGGGGTCGCCGGTGCCCATGTCCAGCAGTCACTGTGCAAGGGGTGGGGGACACCCTTGACAGGTCTCCAGTCTATCACAGGGACACATAAAGACAAACAAGACAAACAACCATTCACTCTCTCACTCACATCTATGGACAATTTAGAGTTACCAATCAGACTAACATACATGTTTTTGATCTGTGGGAGAAAACCGGAGTACCCGGAGAAAACCCATGCATGCACAGAGAGAACATGCAAACTCCACCCAGAAAGGCCCCTGGACCAGGATTTGAACCAAGGACCTGCTCACTGAGAGGCAGCAGCTGTACGAGTTGCGCCACCGAGCTGTGCTGCCAGCGCTCGTGGTTTTTTTTTTCAGACCTGCCAATCAATCCAGTAGGCGTGTCAGCAAATGACCAATCGGTGACCTCAATTTGTCCCGAAAGTTAACGCCCCTTGTCTGTGGAGCTGCTCTGCAGCCGCTCAGGGTGGATGCTCGAGTATGAAGTCTGAACCCTCTGCGTAAAGTACATGCGTATGTACGCGTGGACGGACGCACGCGGGAGTATACTGGGGGCTTAACATGCACGTTTTTGGTCTGTGGGAGGAAACCGGAGTACCCAGAGAAAACTCACGCATGCACGGAGAGAACATGCAAACTCCACCCAGAAAGGCCCCGGGACCGGGGTTTGAACGGGGGAACTGCTCACTGAGAGGCAGCAGCTCTACCAGTTGCGCCACCCTGCTGCCCATATTCTCATATTATTACAACTTTATTCTCGTAATATTATAACTTTATTCTCATAATATTATGACTTTATTCTCATAATATTATTACTTATTTCTCAAAATATTATGACTTTATTCTCACAATATTATGAATTTATTCTCATAATATTGTGACTTTATTCTCATAATATTACGGCTGTATTCTCATAATATTATGACTTTATTATCATAATATTATGACTTATTCTCATAATATTATGACTTAATTTTTGGTATCTTATGACTTTATTCTCAGATAACTTTATTCTCTTAATATTATGGCTTTGTTCTCATAATATTATGACTTTGTTCTCATACTATTATGACTTAATTTTCATAATCTTATGACTTTATTCTCATAATATTATGACTTAATTTTCATAATCTTATGACTTTATTCTCATAATATTATGACTTTATTCTCATAATATTATGATTTTATTCTCATATTATTGTGCCTTTTTTCTCGTATGACTTTATTCCTGTAATATTACAACTTTATTCTTGTATTATTATGACATATTCTCATATTATTACAACTTTATTCTCATAATATTATGACTTTATTCTCATCATAATATGATTTTATTCTTGTAATATTATGACTTTATTCTCACAATATTATGACTTTATCATAATATAATTACAACTTTATTCTTGTAATATTATGACTTTATGGTCGTATGACTTTACTCTCGTAATACTATGACTTTTTTCTCGTTATGTAATTTTTTTTTCTTAGCGTGGCCCTAATATGCCGTCGTACTGCAAAAGCTGTCTACAACAGGTAAAATAAATATTTATTCATAACCTGTCTTGAGACACCCATATTAAAATGGCAGGAATTGTCCATTAAATGAAGCAAAGAGAAATTGCCCTAATGATTGCCCACCACCAAAGACAAAGGGGTAATAATGTTTTTGTGTCTGTGCATTTGTTGATTTGCACCATTTGTAAATTATCTCATGATCCACAGGATGGATTTTATTGAAACGTTTGGAAATTAGTCATTGGATGTAGGCTACATCTAGGACTGAATACCTTTTGGATCCAATGCAATTCAAGATGGCTGCCGCAGATAATGAACAACACATAAAGAACAGTGACTCGATGGGGTAGTAGCTGAGCATCATCCTGAACACATACTCTGAGTGTGATTTCTTGCATTATTGCATCTAAAGTTATATTCAAGGTTTAACCAAAATGGCTACAACTCCTTTATTTCTAAAATGATCTCAGTCCAAAACTCCAGCAGTGGTGGTCAGTGGTATGATTCCTTCAAGGACTGATATGTCTTTTATTTAAGATGTTTTACTAAACAAATGTTGTCTCAGTCTCACAAACTGACAGTGTAGCACTAAATCATTCATGTGTCTCCATGATCCTACAGCAGCCATAAACAGCTTGATCTCTTCAGATTTGAAACTGAGAGCAAGAAAAAGTCCCTGCATTTATCTGCACAGATGTGCCAGAGCTAACGTCAGTAACAACGTTAACTACCACCGGCTGTTTTTTCGAGCTGTCGCAGTAGCTTGTAAAAACTTTTCTAAAAACTTTTTTTCCCCTCTCCCTCCTCTCTCTTTGCCCTCTGTCCCAGGTCGCAGCTGACAGGGCGGAGGGAAGGCCGGGTGGGCAGAACAATGGGAGTGCGGTGGAGGGATTGTGGGAGAGAATCTAGGCTGGAGCCACAGTGTCTGGAGCGCCCCTCCACTCCCCTCATCCAGCTTTTGTTCAGCTGCAAAAGCTATCAGCACTTCCTACTGACACCAACAATAACTCCACACAGCTGGGCCCTTTTTAGCCTGTTTACAGCACATCAAGGCGAGGGGGAGACACAGAAGACAGAGGGACGGGGCGGAGGAGGGGAGAGAAAAGTGAAACATATTAGCTCCTGATTTTAACTGACAGAATGCCAGTGCCCTCTCCCAGCTTGCTCCTCGCACACTGAATTCATTTCCCAGCAGACTCCTTATGCGTGAGCTGATAATCGCTTGCTCCTGTGACAGGCTACTGTTTGACTGCTGCAACATCCACCCAGCAGCAGAGAGGCAACACTTGTACCTCATTGCACAACATTGTGTCTTTGGTTATATTTGCACACAAACACAGTCCCGGTAGCAGAAGTTGTTACGTTTGTTGGAAGGGAAACGTTTTCGCTGACATGCCCTTTTTATCGCCTGCTGCAAATAGAGCCTGAAAAGCCCACTACAGGAAGCCACGAGGGGAGACACTGATGCAGGAATTCATTCGTAGGAAACAGGACATTCCAGCACTGCTTTGACACTTTTGCTGCTGTTATTATTGCTGTGAGAACAATGAGTAAGGCTCAGACTACTTCCTGGAACACGAAAGTGACCAAAGTCTTATAAAGGCGAATGATGTTCTTCGATGGAGGGTATTTAACTTTTTGAAGAAGAAGAAAAAAAAAAGAGAGGTTTTGGATTACGTGAGAAAAAGTTTTTAACAATTTGAACTAACACACACACACACGTACACACGTACAGATAGGTCATCTCCTCGCAGCTGTGGGATTAGTTTCCAGTTCCCAGTCAGGCTCTTCCTGTTTGCTTGATAATGATCACACCTGCGTGCAGGTGTGTGGAGAGGCTCATATGGGACTGGGAGGGGTGGCTGTGGTGTCAGATACAGAAGTTTTCACCGCACTGCGTTGTCACGTCTGAATGCTGATTGGCTGGTGATACTTGAGACAACAGCAGCAGTGAGAAGAACCAGAGGCTTGAGAATGTAAAAGTTGGTTATGCTCCCAAAGGGTGTGTGTTGTGCATGTTTGGATTCCTGAGGGATGGCCTGGCACCTTCGTGGGCTGCCCTGGCTCTGTAATGACTGAGGGCCCGTGGTCTGGACTGACTTCCTGTGGGAGTCCTGGTTCAGAGATGTGTCATCAGCAGCGCAGACCGGCTGGAGCCTTGTTGCCTGTTGGGCGTTTTTTCCTGTGTGAGGGTAGCAGTCTGGGAAGGGCATGCAGATGCTTCTCTGAGATCCCCGGGGCAAGTTACAAGGACACTATCTCCATCTGATAGCTGGACCTCACAAAGGTCCTTGAAGCCCCCACATGTGTCCTCCACTGTGCGTCCTTGGTCTGCTACAGGGACAGCTTGCTCTTTCTATATCTCCTTCTTTTTCTTGTTTATGTGTATGTGTGTGTGTGTGTGTGTGTGTGTGTGTGTGTGTGTGTGTGTGTGTGTGTGTGTGTGTGTGTGTGTGTGTGTGTGTGTGTGTGTGTGTGTGTGTGTATTCACCGGACCTAAAGCTCAACTCTCCTTTACACCCTGTGGCCATTTCCCTCCGCCTGGTTCCCACACACACTATTAAAGCTCTTTAATGGCTTCTAATTAGCTCCCCATCTGCTGGTGACAGCGCACTGGTGGCATGCTAAAGCACCCATTGAGAGCATGGGCATTGTGCTCTGGAATAGTTTCCACTCCAGTGGCAATTGCCTGGAGAGAGAGCTTTGGTTGGGGGTGAGTGTGCATGTTTATGTGCATGTGTGTATTAGTAGGGTTAAAGTTGGGAGGGGGCTGCCGTGGGGGGGGTGGTGTTTCAAGAAAGACTGGTCATCTTCTCTGTGGTGAGTGGCTTGGGTAGAAGATGAGTGGATGGATGCACAATGGGAGACAGTGTTACGGCTTGTTGCAAATCCAATAACGCCAGAGTCCTGTTTCCGTTCAGTGGTCATCACCCCCAACAACCCCACCCGCTCCTCCGTCAACTTGTTTAAACATCGCAACAGTTTGCAAGCAGCATCACAGCAGAGTCAACACAGATTCTGCTGTTGTGAAACTGGCTGTACAACCTGATAAGGTGCTCCATTGTTCCAAAGAAACCTGAGGCCGGACCAAACAATTGCTGCACCTCTTTAGAAAGTCTAAACGAAGCCTCACGAGGCCTCTGTCTATGACTGAATACTGCCTGTTTCAGGAGCTCTCCATCGCAGGACTCCCAGCAGAGCCCAGTTGTACTGGCAGCAGAAGGAGAGACCAGCTGTTCCCAGCTGGGAGCCAAAAGTTGCCTATGGGGACAGAGCTGATTGCTGCTAGCCATCTGCCCCCTGCTGCAAGGAGAAGATGGAGAACAAACAGAAAAGGGCCTCTGTTCTTGTTCTATATCTAATTTACACTCCTGGCATCATTGTTAGATTGGATGGGGGTAATTAGGGATACATGTGTTGTGTTTCTGCTTTGATGTTTAAAAGACATCTGAAGAGAGCCCAATCATCACAAGTACAAATCATCCCCTAAAATGTTTTTATTGAAATGTCCATATACTGTATATATTTTTCACTGTGTTAGTCACGTGCCACCGCAACAATGTTGTTTGTGCTCAAGTGTGTGTGTTTTAGCACAATTTATCTAAAACCACTAACTAGATAAACTAACTAAATACTAATTAACTTTTGGAGTCAACTTGATTTGAGATGGTCGCCTCAGACAATTAAACTTACCAAATACAAAAACGACTACAATGCAGTCATGTTTTACAGACCACGAGCTAAAATTCAATTCAATTCAGTTTATTTATATAGCACCAAGTCACAACAGAAGCTCAGGGCACTGAACAGAATTATACATAAAAAGTAAGTTAATAACATAATTTATCTGAGGAGCAGACTGTTTTGAATTTAACTCCATCGCAGAACTCTTTATCTTAAACAAGCATGAAGGCGACAGTGGAAAGGAAAAACTCCCTCATGAGGAAGAAACTTTTAGCAGAACCAGGCTCAGGACAAGCGGCCATCTTCTTCGACCGGCTGGGTTTGAGAGGAATAGATACACAATGGCAGGTTAAGATTCACATGTTAAGACAGAAATAGTATCAAATAAAATCTATTAAATTTTAACAATTCATTTAAGAAAATTAGTTCAATTTGTCCTCTAGTAGTTTAAGCTTAGGAGAGCATAATAAGCCAACCCTAACTATAGGATTTTTCAACAAGGAAAGTCTTAAGCCCTGTCTTAAAACTGGACAATGTGTCAGCCTCATGGACAGAAACTGGAATTGGTTCCACAAGAGAGGAGCCTGTTAACTGAAATATCTTCTCCCATTCTGCTTCAGGAAACTCTAGGAACTGCAAGTAAACCTGCAGTCTGAGATCCTAGTGCTCTGTTAAGAAAATATGGAACAATAAAATCTCAAATATAAGATGGAGCTAGGTTGTTGAGGACTTTTGTAGTTTAAAAGTAAGATTTTGAATTCAGTTCTTGATATAGTAGTAACTTTATTTATTTATTTATTTATTTATTTGTTTGGCCTTTGTTTTACCAGGTGAAATGTTTTCAATGCATTTGTCCAAGTTGTTTAATTTAAACTTCTTTAAGTTTTATTGATAAAATGCTGGTTTCCATCAATTTATTTAAAAGTTATTCTGTTCTTTTGGATGGAGATTGTCCTAAAACCACTTTCGGCCCTTGGGCCACACGTCTGGTTTAAACCCAGTTCACGTTCCCTATTAATGTAGGAACAGTCCAACACTTGGCCAAATCTTCTTCACAATGATAGGAAGAGCCAATATCAAAGGATCAAAAAGCAAATGCACATCGTTATGAACGCTTGGCCGTCACAAGCCAGTTATCTCGTGGTAACTTTTCTGGCCCCTCCTGCTTAAAATCCCCAAACTCACAAGAGTCATCACAACATGTGATCTCAGTTTAGGACACTAGCATGAAAGGCAGTGACATATTATTTTAAGGAATAGGTTTTTATTAAATGTGTTTAAGGAACTTGTGACACACGGTGCCTTGAAGCTCCATGGGAACCGAATGCACCTCTTTGAAATAGCAAGTGAGACCCAGTGTTGAGCCACATATTTGTGGTGTGTCTCTGTGTTGTGAGACAAATGACTTGCCACCTGACCTCTCTGTCCATCCCATACACACACAAACACACATCCCCACAGCTGCACAGAGGCGTCCAGTCAGCACGGCCAGGGCTACATGGGAGCCAAAGTCCAAAGATGTAGCGTGGACAGTGGCAGCTGGTGAGCTGACAAAGCCCCATTCAGAGGGCCCAGGCCAGGGGACAATGGCTGGGCCAAGCTGAGCCCTCTCCTCCACTCTTCCACCAAAAGATTAATACTTCAGATGGGCTTCCCGGTGGCAGGCAGGGCTAAAAAGGAGAGCCCTCCTGTTTGTCACCGGGCATTGTGCAGGTCGCCTGAGAACCAACTTCTTGGATGGGCTTGACAAATGAGAGCAGCCATTGACAGTGAACAGATTGGGCCTGCCACTTTTGTTTTGATTGTGATGCTGGTATAATCAAGTTATTTGGGCCTCGGGGAGTTTTTGTGTCTTCCTCTTGACACTTAAGTTTCACCTTAACAGTGTTTGCTGGCTCCGCTGTGATCAGAGCCAGCTTGAGTTTCCCGTCTTGTTTGCTGCTTCTGTTTGTCAAAGCTGGAACAACAAGAGGAACTTCATTCACTTGGGTGTGGGAATCTTTTCACACACTCCACATAAGGCAGTGCAGGTGCAACAGGTGTGTATTTTTGTAACAGTGAAGCCACGACGGAGGGTTATTGTGATGTCTCTCTAAGCAGATGTCCCCTATACGCCTGGCCTCAATAGTGTGAGTAGCCAGGGGACTACAGTAACCAGAAACCCTTTCAGGTAAAGGTGTGAGGGGTGAAACCCTGTGAGCTGCAACGCAGGTGTTTAGCCCCCAGCAAGGCAGCATTTCAGGTTAAACTGTAGGAACGCTGCCCCGCCCACATTGGGAACTGGAAGTGACTGCAGAGCACACAGCGTCACACCTGCGCACCTGCGAGCTTCGCTCCCGTGATCACATCACTTGATTTCACAACAGGAAACATCCTTCCAGAGAATCCTGTCAGAGATAAAAACACACATTCAGTCAGCAATTCACATGCAAATGTGATTTTTTTTAGCTCTGTAGCCAAATGAAACCAACCTGAATTTGTTCATTTGGCCTCCCCAATGACACAACTATTGTTCTTGTGAGCTGCAGCTTCAGGGCGAAGGGCCATCTGTCCTGTTTGGGTCTGACCTCGTGTTGTTTGCTGTGCATCGACCAGTTCTCACTATAAAGGAATGTGTCCTTCCTGTAAAAATACTGTACATTGCTCCCCCCTCATTCCTACTGCAGGTTCCACGAGCTTCGTTCTCATCCCGTGTTCACATTCAATCGTATGTCGGCTTCTCACCCACACAAACACCCCTGACTCTGCCATGTCCCCTCGACTGCCCAGTGGAGATCCTCCTGTTTCCCACGTACTGAGCCGACAAACACACAGCTAAGACAAGTGTCCTCCTTTTTTTTTAACCAGGGCATTCTTTCAGGAATCTGCTTGTGTGAAACTCTGATGCAGCAGAAGGTGCCCTACTTTAAAACTTCATTCTTCTTGCTGGGATTGTTTCAGAGAGTTTAACAAAGGCCAAGAGAGGCTGTGTGGGTCAGCAGGGGTGTGTGCGCTTCCCTGCATCTAGGTTGGACTTGGCGTGTTTGTGTGCACACTCGTGTTTATGTGTGTGCATGCACGTGAGGGGTGGGCTTTTTGGATTATAAAGAGGAAGTGAATGGGAAGTACACACTCAGTGACAAACTAAGAGGGAGACATTCCTTTGGTGCCCCTCCCCTCCTCCCAGCGCCCCTTGTCTCCCCAGTCCCTCCGCTGTGGCAGGGCCCTGGGAAAATCAAACAGGTGTTTTGTGCCTGGCAGGAAAGCTGGACGGGCCCGGGGTGGGCAGGCCTACAGGCTGCTGGGGGCTATCAAAAGCTCTTAGCCCCAGCTTTAGGCCAGTGCTGTGAATGGCCCCAGGCTTCATTATCATGTGAATTCTGGGAACTGCCCCGGGCCCCCAGTAACACCAGTGAGCTGCCCATATGGTGCTCGCTTGGCAACTAGGGAGACCCAGCAGCCCCCTATTTTCACCCCCCACTCTTGTAGTGCTACTCCTCCATTCCGGCACTCCTGATATGAAGGAGACGAAGGAGGACTTATCATCGCCCGTGTCCTCGTTCAGAAGGGGGGGAGGACTGGACCACACAGAGCTGCACTGGCAGTCCTGAGGGACAGTGGGTGACACGGTTGCCCCACAGGGCGCTCGGTTACAGCACGCCCAGCCTCGGGTGGGTTTGACCGTTGAATTAAAGATGCATTGTAAAGCTGTCAGTTTAGCATCAGAAGCTCCAGCGTTGATGGATAAAGATGTCAGAACACTCTTCACGTGTCAAAGACATCAGCAACCCGTCCACCATCACACATCATGTTCTCTCTGGGAGGTTTTTCAAATGAGTTTTAGATTCACAACAACAAAAACTGCCAGTAAATTGTGATTTTTTTTAAACATTTAATAAAGGTTTATAGTTGGAAAATCATAAGTCCAAAGTCAGTACTTTTAAATTAGTCACAACCAGGCTTTGAGTTTTGTTTTCATTTTCTTATTTTAGATTTTTTGTTATTATATTATTTATGCATGCTTACAGTATGTATTAACCATCAGTATCAAACACAAATCAATTTGTCCTGTGCATGTATTTATTATGTGCATGTGGGTTGTTTAGAGAATATTTTAATCTAAATTAGTTGTCAAAAAGTAAAGAGCTGCAAGCAGTAAAGGGCTAAAAAATAAATGTAAAAGAAAAATAATGAGGACTTCTAAAACACAAAACATGAATACAATCCATAATAATTAAATATATTAATTAAGTATTCATGTACAAAAGGCTATTTTTGCTTTAACCTCCTAGGACCTGGCATCCACATATGTAAGAGTCTGGGTCTTAGGAGGTTAAAAAGGTTATTTGATGAACATACACACAAAAGACTAATAAAAAAGTCAGACCCAAACTTATTAATAACAACTGAGAAAAGAAGGTTGTACCAATCACAAAAACTAGTTACCCAGTAGAAATTGTCCAGTGTATTTTTTTATATTTTTATTTAAGGAGCCACAAGACTTGGTTTTCTTGTTTTGAAGTTTTTCTGTGTTTTGATGTGGTGTATTTGGAGCCAGGCCGGTTGTAAAGT
Organism: Nematolebias whitei; assembly: GCF_014905685.2. Classification (NCBI taxonomy): domain Eukaryota; kingdom Metazoa; phylum Chordata; class Actinopteri; order Cyprinodontiformes; family Rivulidae; genus Nematolebias; species Nematolebias whitei. Next base: position 13,851,627 of record NC_056504.1, read on the forward strand.
CTGACAGCTGCTGAGAGAAAAACACATGCACTGATTGAAATGCAGATTTCTGATACTGGGCTGAAAAAAGTTCACTCTAGAGGAACAATTATTGTTGCTTCATATTGTTTGTAACCAAAGGTGAAAAATTCAGTTCAGTTAATTTATAGTGTCAAGTCACAACAGAAGTCATCTCAGGGCACTGAAAAGAAACATTCATATATGAAAATAATAACTTAACATTATTTATCTGAGGAGCAGACTGCTTTGAATTTAACTCCATCAAAGAACTCTTTATCTTGAACAAGCATGAAGGCGACAGTGGAAAGGAAAAACTCCCTCATGAGGAAGAAACTTTTAGCAGAACCAGGCTCAGGACAAGCGTCCATCTGCTTAGCTGGGTTTGAGAGGAACAGATACACAATGGCAGGTCAAGAATCACGTTAAGATGGAAATAATATCAAATGAAATCTATTCAATTTTAGCAAATAATTTAAGGAAATGAGGTCAATTTGTCTTCCACTAGTCTAAGCTTATAGCAGCATAACAAGCCAACCCTAACTATAGGATTTATCAAAAAGGAAAGTCTTAAGCCCAGTCTTAAAACTGGATAATGTGTCAGCCTCAAGGACAGAAATTGGAAGTTGGTTCCACAAGAGAGGATCCTGATAAATGAAAAATCTTCCTCCCATTCTGATTTTGGAAACTCTAGGGTCCACGTGATAACCTGCAGTCTGAGAGTGAAGTGCTCTGTTAGGAAAATATGGAACAATAAGATCTGTAATAAAAAATGGAGCTAGGTTGTTGAGAGCTTTGTAGGTTAGAAGTAAGATTTTGAATTCTATTCTGGATTTGACAGGGAGTCAATGGAGAGAAGCTAAAACTGGAGAGATATGATCTCTCCTACTAACTCCACTTAAGACTAGCAGCAGCATTTTGGATCAACTGAAGACTTTTTAAAGAAGTATTTGGACACCCAGATAAACCATTGCAATAGTTGCATGCTTGTAAACAAGGCTGTCTTCAGGCCCAGGCCACCCTTGCAAAAGAGATCAAGAGATCTGTGATCTCAATGGGATTTGCCTGGTTAAATAAAGGTTAATAAAATAAATAGTCCAGTCTAGACGTGACAAATGCATGAACCAGTTTTTCTGCATCATTTTAGATAAGATGTTTCTAATTTTAGAGATATTACGCAGGTGGAAGAAGGCAGTTCTAGTAACAATTTTAATATGGGGGATAAAAGACATGTCCTGATTAAAAATAACACCAAGATTTTTAACATTAGAACTGGAGGACAGATTAATGCCATCTAAGGAGGGAGAAAGACTGAAAAATGTATTCCTAAGATGCTCAGGTCCAAAAACCAGAACCTCAGTCTTGTCTGTGTCAAAAAGAGAAAATTAAGGGTCATCCAGGTTTTTATGTCTTTAAGACATGCTTGTAGTCTAAGTAGCTGATTGGATTCATTGGGCTTCACGGACAAATACAATTGTGTATCATCAGCATAACAATGAAAATTTATTCCATGCTGTTTAATAACTTTACCTAATGGCAGCATATAAAGTAGAGTATTGGTCCAAGCACTGAACCCTGAGGAACTCCATGACTAACATTGGTGTATGATGAAGACTCATTATTTACATTTACAAATGAATTTACAAAATGAAATAATGTTTTTGCCCATTTGTCTTTGATAGTTTGTCATGTTAGCAAAATATTCATGAATCACTGGATGGATTTTATTTAAACTTTCAGAATGTAATAATTGTACGAACAAGCTTTTGTAGTCATCACTGTTTAAGATGGCTCCCACAGCTAATTGACCTTAGTCAACAAAACAACAAAAATGATGTTAACTTAGTTTCACAGATATTGAGGTTGAGATATTAAGGTTTGATGTGGTAGTAGCTGAGAGTCATTCACACCTCATACTCTGAGCATACACTGAGCAAAGTTGGCGGGCGATATGCATTCTTTCAACAAATGCTAGGCCTTATGTTATTTCTTTTTCCGTCTAGCAAAAAGTTTAGAGCGCCAGCTTGCAGAAGACAGCTGGCTGTTTTTATACTAATGTTCATTTCCATAAACAATTCATCTTAGCTCCTGTTATGAACTGCACACAGTTTAGGTCCACAATGACCTTCAGTGAAACATGGCAGCCACAACTGTCAAATCTGTTGCTCCAGTTATCACCAATCTGCAGTGAAGGCTGTGAAACGTTTCAGTGACACAAACTTCAATCAGATCGATCTGAAGACAACAGCCCTGTGAGTCATGGGAGCTTCCTGGCTGAGGATGAGGACACTTCTGCAGAGGAGATGTCACTTAACAGCCGAGCAGGAATGCAGCTCCGGCTGCAGCCGTCAGCCACCTGCGCCGAGGAGCAGGAAGTGTGTGTGTTATATGTGCCACATGATCTCATGCCGACGAGGAGTCTCTGGATGGTTCCGGCATTGTTCATTGTGATCTGTGAGGTGTGTGTTTGTGTGTGAGATGAGGCAGAGTTCTCATGTTGCACATGTGGCCATTCTGGTCAGCTTACTTCACAGCTTGCACCTGTGATGAGGAAGGTGAGGTATGGAAAACAGAGCAGGACGTACTGAGGGGGAGGGAGACGTGTGTGTGTGTGTGTGTGTATGTGTGTGTGTGTGTGTGTGTGTGAAACAGAACTGAAAGTGTGATCTGACTTCTGAGGAACTCTCTGAGTGATTCATGCTGTTACACATGGAGGATTCACTCCCTCTGCAGCTGTGCTGGCCACATGCACAATATGATTTCACAACATCTTCCCTGTCCTTGGAAATTCTGTTTTTTCATGCACCCCCCACCCACCCACACACACACCCACACACACAACCACCACCACCTTTAAGCGTGCTGATTCTGACAGAGCTCAGCTTAGTCATTCTACAACTCCCCAGATGGCTCAGCATTTCACTGAGGATTCAACCAGAAGGTCCTGTCATGTGTTTTTATCACACAGTGGGCTCACACTGATGATGTTGTTGGTATCAGCCTACCACTGCTTCCCTGCGTGTCATCCGTCAGCTGCGAGCAGAGCAGACACCTGTCAGCCTGCAAAATACGAGTGACTCAGCATTTCTTGGTATCAGCCTCCTGCTTCTTCCTCATAGCGAGTTTGTTTTGATCCTAACAGCACCGCACTTTCTCTTTCTAGGAGCCGGTCCATTCCATGAGCCGTCAGTGGGATCCCACCCAGGATGATGTGTGTGTGTTGCTGGGGCCTCGATTCGTCTCACAGCTGCCCGCCTGACCTGCTGCAGCCCTGCAGGAGAAACCTGGCCAAAGTTCGTATCTGTTTACAACCATCCGCACAGCGGGGAAAGTAAAACTGCTTTCACATTAGCGATGGCCGTTCAGTTATCCAGGTAACATTGTTGCACACAGATCATCTGCTCACACAAGACTTGGCTTCAGCTAAGCTTCATTTCTCAGAACTGTCATGTGAGTGCACGGCTGTGAACTCCACCCTTAGATAGACTGGACAAACAGCTGAGTGTTCATGTACCAGCACCACTCATACTGTATGAGGAGTTGATAAAATCATCTTCTTGTGGGAACGTTGATTCATAACTCACACTGTTGTCTTCTGTTCTACATTTCTCTGTTCATTACTTGTAATCCAACTACTTCTACAGTCCTTATGCTATTTCAGCCATTCTTATATTAAAGCATTCAGCTCATGAATGAGATGACTGAGAAGACTTTTATACTTTTTAAAGTATTTCACTCTATAAATATTATCCCCACACAAAAACTTAGGTATATCACCAGTTTCTTCAAAACATTGTTCATTCTGAAATTGGCTTTAGCATACGTCCTCTGTTTTGACTTTTTATGTTAGCTTTCAGCTAGTCTCTTGCTATTTTTAAGTTTAGGTAGCATTTGCTACATTTAGCTTCTACCTTTTTAATACTTTTAGATAAACCTTTACTGCATTTAGCAACCATTCTTTTACTTTAAATTTCTTGCAAATGTTTTGTTGTTTTATTTTTTTTGCTAGCCTTTTGTTACTTTTAGCTTCTAGCTGAACTTTTGATAATTTTAGCTAGCTTTTTACCACTTTTAGCGCTTAGTTACCATACTTGGGCTTTTAACCGGCTTGTTGCTACTATTAGCTTTTAGTTTAGCTTTTCCTGCTTTTAGCTAGCATTTAGCTACTTTTAGTTAAAATTTGGATGTTTTAACTAGCATTTTAGTGCTTTTAGCAATTCCCTTTTATAGTTTAACTTCTAGTTATTAGTTTCCTACTTAAATATTTTCCACTTTTAGTTAGTGTACTGCTTCTTTCAGCTACGACATCTTAGTTTCAGCAATTTCAGCAGTTATTCAACACTCGGTGTTCACTCTACATTTTCTAGGAAATGTAATTTTTCATTTATGACATCATTCTTTGGCTTTATTCATTTATTAGTTCTCTACATTCACCAAAAATTCAAAAGCAAAACAGAGAAAGTTGAAGAGTTAAATCCCAGTGACCCCATGTGAATACAGAAAACGTGTCTCAGCACCGGCCTTATTCAGCTGATCTGCAATCAGCCAAGTGCACGTTTCTTTGTCAGTGTTTTCACAGAATGTTGCGTTTCTGTAATCATCTCCATTCATAGTTGTCAGATAATATGACATAAAGTACAGCTGGGATAGAAAGTACATCAGAACAGATCACAAAGACAATGTTGGAGATAAATGCACCATTAAACTGGAATTTTTTGATTTTCTTGTTTGGTTTGCTCATAAAAAAGCTTCACATCTAAAAGAAAAGATAGCAGTTTGTGGTTTTTCCTTTGCATTTTATCAAAAGAAGCAACACTGGCTGATCATCCAACCTAACACCTACAGAAATCAACTGAACACAGCTCACATTAAACCACCTGGTTGTAGTAACAGTTGGGAATAGGTTGTCCCAGCTTGTTGTTTCAGCACGTTGAGAAGTTCAAGTTTTTTCTGTCATGCTGGAAAAAATGAAAAGAAACCTGAAGCTTCATCTCAAACATATCTCCTATTTGTCTCAAACCTGGGACGGGTGAAGATTTAAGGAACAAAATGCCGACAGGCACAGGTGAAACACTCTTTAATAAAAATCAAACAAAAGTGTGGCAAAAATGCAGGATGAACAACAAGAATGTAAAACTTAAACCCCCAGTATACTGCCGCGTACAACCATACGCAGAGGTACGCACGTACGTACACAGAGGTACATGCGTACCCCCCAGTGTACCCTCTGTGCAAAGCTCAAATTTTTACGACCGCATATGCGTACGCGGTGTCGCACAATAAACTGCCCAGCGACGGACTGTTTTGTATGCGACACCAATGTATTAATTCCCCTTCTTCATCCCTGATCTGGCCTTTTCTTCTGTTTTTTTGCCAAGAGGCAGTGATCTCTTCCTCCTCCGTTGATGCCATGACTGAAATGGTGAGAAATGGGGGTATTTGTCACGAGCGAATTAAACTCAGGTCCAGCGTGGATGCGGGAGGGTCTGGAGATTTCCTGGTGGGCTGCTCTGATGTGTGGGCTGTAGAGCCAGCGCTCTCTGTTTTTTAATTTTATTTTTTTAGATATTTTTATTAACAACATATAAACACAGAACACCGCTGCGGCAGAGGCTGCCAGCGCTCACTTTTTTTATTTTTTCCAACCTGTCAATCAATCCAGTAGGCGTGTCAGCAAATGACCAATCAGCGACCTCAATTTGTCCCAAAGGTAAACGCCCCTTGTCTGTGAAGCTGCTCTACAGCTGCTCGGGGTGTACGCTGGAGTATGAAGTCTGAACCCTCTGCTTACGGTACACGTGTATGTACGCGTGAACGGATGTACGCGGCAATATACTGGAGCCTTTACAAACTCAAGAAAAGGTAAATTAAGGCCACCTGCATGACAACTCAAAGGACTGAAGCAAATACAGCATGAGGAACTGACAACCAGAGAAAAACAAAACGAATGATAAACAAGAGGAACAAATATCCAGAACAGGTGTAACAAAAGAGCTGATGCGACAAAATAAAACAGGAAGTAAACATGACAATGAAAGAGAAGTAACAAGGAACAATAACACCAAAAAAGAAAAATACAGCAACCTCAAACTAAACTTAAACCTGTGACACATTTTTAATTTAAGATGCAGCAGCATAAGAGACCCCTGGTTAGTAGTCCATTTTTTTGTTAATTCATTTGATGACAAATCTCTCCTTGGGTTTGTGTAGTGATATTGTTGCTCCACCTCAGTGTCACACCTCAACTGCCTCAAGGAAACACTTTACAATAAGGTACACAAAATTTGATTCACTACTAGGGAACATCTCAGGCATAGGCATCGCAACCATTATATGTGAAGGGGACAAGTCCCCCCCACATTAAAAAAACGTTCATTTGGACCCCCCCACTTTTACTATAAAACATTAGTTCAGGGGGCAAAGTTTCTCTTTCTTGGTGAACGAATCCATTCCACTTGATTAATAGGATAATACTCAAGCCACTAAAACTCCACTCCAGGTTTTCCTGGTTACCTCCAACTCTCCACGTCCCTTCCTGCCTCTTGCCTCGGCAGAAAACGCGCACAGGTGGAGGAGGTGGAGGTACCTGTGTTACTTGCTCACCAGTTTAGCAGCTTAGTGCGGGCAGTTGTTGACCGGGGGATTGATCATAAACATATATTCATGTTAGGAGGATGCTTGAGAGGAGTGCTACATTTGTAGCATGTTATCTTAGCTGTAACTGTGACGCTGTGAGACACTGCATGTGTAAGAGACGCTGTGTGTTCAGGTGCATTAAAGTTGAAATGTCTTTAAAACCCCACACCTTATTGTCCTCAAGCTTCATGAGAAACATCATTTAGCTGAGTGGTGTTGAACACAAGTAAAAAAGTCCAGTGGTGATGTTTTTTATTTCTCTATAAAGACAAATAGTGCAGACCTGACGCTCTGTATTAAAAGTGTATTAAAGTGTATTAAAGTTAAAATGTCTTTAAAATCCACAGAAGAATTTATACAAACTTGGTGAGAAACATGTTTTAAATGTGTGGAATTAAAGGAAATCTAGGTGAAATGTTGCTTTTTTGTTCACTAGTGAACACCTTGTTTTTACCACACACCTACACACATCTTTGTGCCCCCCCCCCCCCCCCCCACACACACACACACACATTACGGATGCTTCTGACACCCTTAATCTCAGGAATGAATCAGGAACCAATCAGGAGCTAATGGGTAGTTAACCAGTACTTACTGGGGAACACACAGCCAAGCCTTATTAGGAGACTACTGGATAATTATCACAGGAACAAATAGCAGGTAATGGTCAGGAAGTGATTTAGGGTGCATTCACACCTGATAGTCCGGTAGACTCGGTTCGGTTGGGGACCAATATTCATGACATTTTGTTTACATTTGAGCTGGTGCGTTTGCATTCACACTGCACTGTGCATTCGAGCCAACCTGTTGAACCAACCTATTCCCCCGCTCGCCTGTGGGGGCGCTGCACCAAGAAGAAACAACACAAAAACCTCTGAAGACACTTCTTCTTCTGGAAATAAAAACAAAATCGGAGCGGCATCAAGTTTTTGCAGTTTTAGGAATTATATTTTATCCTTTTTCAAAAACGGACTCAGTATGAGCAGAAGATGAGGCAGAAGGCCATGGAGAATATTGTTTTTCACACAAGGCAGCTGATGGCTCCATATCAGGAAAGAGAAATGCGTGTTTGTTTGCCCTGCATTGTACTCCACTTCTTGCTTGTGGAGCGGGACTCGGTCTGTTTACATTCACACTGTACTCGAACCGCGCTGGAGTTCTCTTCTACCGGACCGAGACCTAGGTTTTAGACCGGGCCAGAGTTCGCCTTTTTGTTCCGTGACAGAGTTTGATGGCACGTTCACACCTCCCCAAACGAACTGGACTTTCTAGGAAAACGAGCTAGAGTTTGATTAAAGCGGACTAAACAGGGCTGGTGTGAATGCACCCTAAGTAATGATTGGTTCCTCGGTACTTAAGCCCGCAGTATACTCCCACGTACGTCCATACGCGGAGGTACGAGCGTACACCCCAGGGCACGTCCGTGCACAACTCAATTTTTACGACCTCGTACGTGTTGTCGCACAATAAACTGCCCGGTGACGGATTGTTTTGTACACAACACCAATGTATTAAATTCCCCTTTTTCATCCCTGATCTGGCATTTTCTTTTTTTTTTCTTTTTTTTGCCAAGAGGCAAGTGATATCTTCCTCCTTCATTGATGCCATGACTAAAATGGTGAGAAATTAAGGAATTTGTCACGAGCGAATTAAACTCAGGTTGGCTTGGCTGCGGGAGGGTCTGGAGATTTCCTGGTGGGCTGGTCTGATGTGTGGGCTGTAGAGCCAGCGCTCCCTTTTTTTTTTTTTCAAATGTTTTAGATCTTTTTATTAACAACATATCAACACAGAACACCGCTGCTGCTGAGGCTGCCAGTGCTCTTTTTTTTCTTCCGACCTGTCAATCAATCCAGTAGGCATGTCAGCAAATGACCAACCAGCGACATCAACTTGTCCCGAAGGTAAACGCCCCTTGTCTGTGAAGCTGCTCTGCAGCTGCTCAGGGTGTACGCTCGAGTATGAAGTCTGAACCCTCTGTGTATCGTACGCGCGTACATACACATGGACGGACGAAAGTGGGAGTATACTGGGATGCTTTAGTATGATGTTTCAGTGAACAAAATAATAGCCAGGCAATGATTTGGTACTCAGTAAGTGATAGTCAGACATAGTTAAGATGACACCAGTACAAGATTATGAAATTCAAAATGTCTTTCATCAATAGATTTACAAAAGAGAAAATCCAGTAAAATCAGTAATCACAAGAAAACAAGTTTTTGACAATTACGAGCTGTGATCTCACTGGTGCAAGGTTTATTCAAAACCCATTCTCCTTTGTTTTTGTGGTAACAAACCAGTAGTCCCCTAATAAGGCTTGGCTGTGTGTTCCCCAGTAAGTACTGGTTAACTACCCAGTAGCTCCTGATTCATTCCTCTTTGGTTTTCTTGGTACCCATTCATTCTTGATTAGTTCCTCTTCATTTACAAGGTAACTAACCAGTAGTCCCCTAATATGGCTTGGCTGTGCATTCCCCAGTAAGTACTGGTTAATTACCCATTAGATCCTGGTTTGTTCTTCTTGATTACCCTAGTTCCTCTTCATTTACAAGATAACTAACCAGTAGTCCAAAAAAGTTAAGTCTGGTCCTCTGGACGGGTTCAAAAAACAAAAAAATTGTAGAAACGTTTAGTCTTACATCCAAAAGACTTCTTCAGTCTTACCTGGATTATTGAGCATGCATCAGGATAACCAGTAGTCCGCTAATAAGGCTTGGCTGTGTGTTCTTAACTACCCATTAGCTCCTGATTTGTTCCTGAGGTGCTTCCTAGTAGTTAATTAAATTTTGTGTACCTTATTGTAAAGTAACAAAGTCCATGCTCAATAATCCAGGTATACAATCCAACATTTTTCAGTCAGGTCATCTGGACAGTTTCTTTTTTTGTTTGTTTGTGCTGAAACGTTTCGCCTTCGATCCAGAAGGCTTCATCAGTCAAGGAAAAACACAACGAAACTGATTCTTCCCCCAACAGCTTACTCTAAAGTGGACCAAACCAGTTCTGCTTGTGATAAGATGGTCTCTTTGGTACGCCCCTCTTCCATTGCCGGCCCTCTTCCTTGTTGACAGTTGTGTCAAACTGGTTGAAAACAACAAAGTCCATGCTCAATAATCACGACACGGCTGTCAACAAGGAAGAGGGCTGGCAATGGAGGAGGGGGCGTACCAAAGAGACCATCTTATCACAAGCAAAATTGGTTTGTTCCACTTTGGAGTAAGATGTTGGGGGAAGAATCAGTTTTGTTGTGTTGTTTGTTCTTTTCTTGACTGATGAAGCCTTCCGGATCGAAGGTGACTGTTATTGTTCTGTGGTAGTACTAATATGGTGTTGTATTTAAAAATCAGGTTAATAAATGGATATTTTGTCTCTGAAGCTTTAGTGCTGTGCCAAATCAAAGAGATTTATTTGAAAACCAAGTAACAGCAAGAAACTCAAACATTTATTTGTTGTCTTATAAGTTCAAACCTTGATCGTGTTTTTATATGTTCTAGATAAAAGCTGAACCAGTCATTCTGCTGGTGAGAAAGACTGGAGCTGTTCATTTTGTGTGAGATGCAAAAGGCAGTGTGAGCAGTCGTGAACAAGGAAGTATGAATACAGTGAAAATGCAGCAAAAGAGGAAAAATCTGGACACTCTTTACAACTGATTCATCTGAAATATGTGTTGTCCAATGTTTTGAGTCAAATAAGTTCTTAACCGCAAATGCAAAGAAACAGAATGTGCAACAAATTATTTGTTAACTACTTCCCATTCTGAAACTGTTGATTGTCAGAATATGAACTGATATTAAATGTTTTGGGGGTTTTTGTAACAACTACTGGCAACAAGTGTCTCATCAGACCTGTGACTTTCCACAGTCAAGTCAAATTTTCATGTTTATTTCAAAGGTGTAAATTGTTCTGTTAAATGTACTGATTATCTTGCTACCAATAATGCATTTGCCTGTCAGTGTATCAGTCTGTTAGCACAATATCTTATGAACCAGAAAACGTATTTCAATCAAACGTTAAGAAAATAACTGGATACACATTTAAAATATGATAAAAAATTTTAGTCAGCATGATTCAAATGGCTGCTACAGCTAACCCATTTGGAAAACACAAGTGTATTATTCTGCTACTTTTACAGATATTGAGCTAATGTTTGGTGTGGTGGTAGATGACAGTGGTTTCCAACACATACTTGGACCATTGACTGACCACACAAGATTATCAGATGACTGCTACAGCCAGCTGACATAACCGCATAAATCAATACAACTATATCAATTTTACAAATATGGAGCTAAAATGAAATTATGTTGTAACTTCAAAACTGCTACACTTCTTTAGTTACCAGTATAAAACAATTTTAATTTAAAACTGTGGTATCAATCTGTGGCAACAATACTTCACTGAACAATCGTTCTTTATTAGTTAAAAGAGGAGTCGCCTTGTAAACACCATCCTGTTTTATCAGTTAGTTTGATAAAACACCCTCTATGATTCTGTAATGGATCTACAAGTTGGATAAAGATATAAAAAGTACCCTTTAAGAGCTCTGTCTTCAGTTCCTAATCCCTCTCTCCATCCACCCACACACACACAAGACCATCTCTTATCACCCCTTGGCGCCAAAAGAGCCAGCAGGAGAACGTGAAAGAAAGAAGAATGGGCCTTCGAAGGGTGAGGGAAGAGAGTTGAGTAGAAGAACGAGTGAGGGAGCGAGAGAATGAGAAAATGAGAAGGATAGACAGCATTGATGCTATTCTTCGGGGCCTTAAAGACATGTTTCCCTCAGATGTTGGCTCTTCTTCAGATGCTAATGGTTCACTCTTATTCCCAAGCTGGGCCTTAGCATAACAATACAGAGCAAGAGAAAGAGCTAAACCTCCGCTTTCTTTAAGAAGCCAAAGCTGGGGCTTTTCTTGTGGACTAATGCACACCCCCCCCCCCCCCCCTTTTCTTTGTGCTCTAAGTGAAAGGCCTGGAACGCAAAGGCAAGGTGATCACAGAGTTTACTGAAAGTGAGACTGAAACAACACATGTGCACAGCAATAAAAAAAATGCATTGGTGAAGTCATTGGAAGCCAAGAGAAATGACCAAATATAGAGCTAGGAGCTGTCTGGCCCTGAGCCAGCGTATACTCGCTCACTGGAGAATGATGACAGCAGACATTTTGAATATTATCAGTTTTTGCTTTTAAAGCTGGCCTGAATTATGTCTGTTGGAAGACTCTGACCCAAATGTTTTGACTGTGCGTCCCGTGCTGACTCCAAGAAGACTGAGTCCCATCTGAAAAGCAGTTGGGAGCTCGAAGGGCTTTTGGATGAACTTCTTTCTGACCTTGATGAAGCCATGGCAAATAAGGCCCCGATAACCTCTGACAACAAACCCAGAACACATGTTTTCTTCTTCTCCGTGCTTTATCGTATAGTGCAGAAAAATGACCAAGATGATAGATTAGGACATGCAGCACGGAGACACGGTGGCTTGAACTTATCCATGTTTGTGCTCAGTGTTCCTAGTTATCTGGTATCATCCACTGTTCTGCCTTCAAGCAAAAGGGTATCTCTCTGAAATTGGAGAAATCTCAAAGGATAAGTTCTCAGATGTGATTTTGAAGCTGGATGACGTTTTACGATCTCGTGCTTGCAGATAAAATGTTCTACTGAGAAAAATGTGTCACGATGGCATTTTGAAAATCCTTTATCTTACATGAGAAGTCAGTATATGTAATAAGTCTCGTGAGATTGGATTTTTTTTCTCTTCTTGTAAACAAAGGCCTAACATTCCTTGAAGGAATGCATCATGTCATACCAGAGTTTTTAAATCTGAGGATGAGAAGATAACCAATATGGTATTGAATTGGCCAAACACTATAAATTACTTTACGCAAGGTCTCATTCAAATAGACCTTTTTCACAACAACTGGAAGTAGCGTCTCCTGGTGCTGGGTCACTTCCTGTTATTGCGAGTCTATGGAAGTGCAAGCCTTTTCTTTCACTAGTGTGCATATATATATATATATATATATATATATATACAAAAACCGGATTCCCAAAAAGTTGGGACACTAAACAAATTGTGAATAAAAACTGAATGTAATGATGTGTAGATGGCAAATGTCAATATTTTATTCGTAATATAACATAGATGACAGATCAAAAGTTTAATCTGAGTAAATGTAACATTTTAAAGGAAAAATATGTTGATTCAAAATTTCACAATGTCAACAAATCTCAAAAAAGTTGGGACAAGTAGCATTAAGTGGCTGGCAAAAGGAAATTGAGCATATAACAAACAGCTGGAAGACCAATTAACACTAATTAGGTCAATTGACAACATGATTGGGTATAAAAAGAGCTTCTCAGAGTGTCAGCGTCTCTCAGAAGCCAAGATGGTAAGAGGATCACCAATTCCACCAATGTTGCGCAGAAAGATGGTGCAGCAATACCAGAATGATGTTACTCAGTGTAAAATAGCAAAGACTTTTAAGTTATCATCATCAATCATGCATAACATCATCAAAAGATTCAGAGAATCTAGAACAATAGCTGTGCGCAAGGGTCAAGGCCGCAAAACTCTACTGGATGCTCGTGATCTCCGGGCCCTTAAACGTCACTGCACCTCAAACAGGAATGCCACTGTCAAGGAAATAACAGAATGGGCTCAGGAATACTTCCAGAAAGCATTGTCAGTGAACACAATCCACCGTGCCATCCGCCGTTGCCAGCTGAAACTCTACAGTGCAAAGAGGAAGCCATTTCTAAGCAAGCTCCACAAGCTCAGACGTTTGCACTGGGCCAGGGGTCATTTAAAATGGAGTGTGGCAAAATGGAAGACTGTTCTGTGGTCCGATGAGTCACGATTTAAAGTTCTTTATGGAACACTGAGACGCCATGTCATCCGGACCAGAGAGGACAAGGATAGCCCAAGTTGTTATCAACGCTCCGTTCAGAAGCCTGCATCACTGATGGTATGGGGTTGCATGAGCGCTTGTGGCATGGGCAACTTGCATGTCTGGAAAGGTACCATTAATGCAGAGAACTATGTTCAGGTTCTAGAACAACATATGCTCCCATCTAGACGTCATCTCTTTCAGGGAAGACCCTGCATTTTTCAACATGATAATGCCAGACCACATTCTGCAGCAATCACAACATCATGGCTACGTAGGAGAAGGATCCGGGTACTGAAATGACCAGCCTGCAGTCCAGATCTTTCACCTATAGAGAACATTTGGCGCATCATAAAGAGGAAGGTGCGACAAAGAAGGCCCAAGACGATTGAACAGTTAGAGGCCTGTATTAGACACGAATGGGAGAGCATTCCTATTTCTAAACTTGAGAAACTGGTCTCCTCTGTCCCCAGACGTCTGTTGAGTGTTGTAAGAAGAAGGGGGGATGTCACACAGTGGTAAAAATGGACTTGTCCCAACTTTTTTGGGATTTGTTGACGCCATGAAATTTGGAAACAACAGATTTTTCCCTTAAAATTATAGATTCTCTCAGTTTAAACTTCTGATCTGTGATTTGTGTTCTATTCTGAATAAAATATTAGATGTTGGCACCTCCACATCATTGCACTGTTTTTATTCACAATTTGTTTAATGTCCCAACTTTTTTGGAATCCGGTTTGTATATATATATAAGAAACAAAAACAGCTACATTATAAAGCAATGTAAAATGCTAAGAAAACATGTCTGTGTTGGTTTATGCCATGAACTTAGCAGGTGTTTAAAGCCATTAATTTTTTTTATTTTATTCATTTATTCATTAATTTAAAAGAGACAAAATAAACAAAACAAATTCATCAAGAACAAAACATTGAATGAAAAGAGTGCAGAAAGAAGAAAATTCTTATATCTCCCAATTATAAAAAATAAAATATAAAATAACTTTAAACAAACAATCACTTAAATTAATCACTTTAATATCCACTTTAAAGCTAGGAATAAAAAAAACAAATTTTGTGTTAAAATTTAATTGTAACTGAAACTTATCCAACATTAATAAAACTTACCTCAAGTTGCCTTTTTGGACATGAATGCATAGATTTGTACAAACTGTACTTGAGAGGAGATAATTACAGGCCTCATATAAAATCAATAATGATGATGATATCAGAACGGGATTGGTCGATATCCAGATTTAGGTATCGGGATCGGATTGGAAGTAAAAAAATGTGGATTGGTGCATCCCTACACAGAATGCCCTGCGCTGCACTCCATTTCCTGCTTTTGGAGCAGTCTCCAGTCCGCTTGCATTCACAATGCATTCGAACCGCACCAGAGTTCACTTCAACCGAACCGAGACTTGGGTTTTTAGTCAGACCAGAGTTTGCTTTTTTTGGTCCGCATCAGAATTCAATTGCGCATTCACACATCCCCAAATGAACCGGACTTTCTAGGCAAACAGACTAGAGTTCGATTAAAGCGAACTAAACAGGGCTGGTGGGAATGCACCTTAAAGGCTCCCACAGACTCGGGCGGACCGTGAGCCGCACGGAAACTGCACGCACTGTCCGCAGGCGGTTGATCTAAAGTACTTCATACTTGAGTGTACACCCTGACCGGCTGCAGACCAGCTTCGCAGGCAAGGGGTGTTTACCTTTGGGATAAAATGAGTTTGCTGATTGGTCATTTGCTCACACGCCAACTGGATTGATTGACAGGTCACACAAAAAAATAAAAAATAAAAATGAGAGCTGGCAGCCCAGCAGCAGTGGTGTTCTGTGTTTATATGTTGTTAATAAAAAAAATCTAAAAAAAAAAAAAAATAATAATTAAAAAAAAAACAGGGAGTGCTGGCCCTGCAGCTCACACATTAGACCGGTCCACCGGGAAATCTCCAGACCCTCCCGCACCCACGCCAGGCCTGATTTTAATTTGCTCGTGACAAATTCCTTCATTTCTCACAATTTCAGTCATGGCATCAACGGACGAGGAGGAAGAGATCGCTTGCTTCTTGGCAAAAAAAAAAAAAGGGATGAAGAAGGGGAATTTAATACATTGGTGTTGCATACAAAACAGTCCTTCACTGGGCGGTTCATTGTGCAACACAGAGTACGCGTACGCATATGTAAAAATTGATCTTTGCATGGACATGCCTCGTGGGTGTCTGCTTCGAGTCTAATCTGGTACACACAGACCTCCACGGACTGAGGTCCGCCCAAGTATGTGGAAGCATTAGGGCATGGGTGGTTTCATCCGCTTGCTGTTCAGGCTAGTTCTGTGAATAGCAAGTGGCCATCAGGGCACCAACGATCTATTGTTAGTTTACTGGCGATTGATTGTTAGACTGATAGTCCTCCTTTTACACATGAAAATCCTGTTCTGGATGTCCCCGGCAGCTAACTGGTTTATCCATTCTGAGAGGTGCTATTTATAAGACTGCGTTTTGTTGCATGGCCTCAGACTGATGAAGTATTTTGGATGAAAGACAAAATGTTTCAATCAAGAAGAATTTGTCCAGATATCCTAACTTAACTTTTTTGGATTTATTTACCTGGATGATTGACAAGACAAAGAGGAAGGCCAAAGAGGAGATATATGGATTAGAGTTAGAGAGGACATGGAGGTAGATGGAGTGAGGACAGAGGATGCAAAGGACAGAAATGGAGGAGGATGACTCGCTGGGAGACCCCTGAAGAGGGAAAAGCTGAAAGAAGATTTACCTGGATGATTGTGCATGCAGTGGGTGATCAAAAATGGGTGTTTGTGTAAACATGATCTTTAGTGATCAAGCTTGAACCCACTAGTCCTCTGGTGTTCTGTCTTTTCTCTCCATCCTTTCAGCTCCTTTTATGCAGATGAGCAGTTGGTCCAGGTGCAACACAGAGAGGAAGTTAGCACCTCCTCTGTACAGTGACACACTCTATTTACATGCAAAACACTGGGCCAAGTCAGAAAATGTGTGAACACAGGTGTGTATGTGTGGGTGTGTGTGTGTGTGTGTGGGGGGGGACACCGGTGGGGATGTTGTTACTAGAGCCACTAATCTGTTTGTCCTGACGTCCTCTGTGTTTGCTCTGATGCTGCTGCTGAATGGCAGTGCTGTGTAATTAGATGCTTTGTGGAAACACATGTTGGTTTTCTGTTGTCGGAGGCTGAAGAGAAAACAGAACAAAAACACACATGCTGCATTTGCTTTTTTGTGCCCTCTTATTTTATATGTGTGTAGGTTGAGAGGAAGTCAGCGGTGGCACCCAGAGTCATTTGAAGCGAAGAGCCTGGCGCCACTGCATGAGGAACATCACTCCCTGGTGCCAGGCTCGTTTTTATAAAGACTCAGTAAACGACGCACAGCTGGCGGTGCAGAGACAGCTGTCACTGCCGTCACTACGCCCTAATCTGTCTCTCCTCTTTTTCCCTTTTCTCTCACACTCTGGTGTTCAGCTGGGCTGCCTCCTTCTTCCCTCCCTTCAGGGTCCAGACTTTGTGGAGCCAAAGCTGTAAAAAAAAAAAAGCACTTCCTGGAGATGGTGCTTACTTCCTTTTCTTTTTGTGGGACTTCCTGTCTCTGCCTCTGTGATCAAGCTGGTCAGAGCGGACTCTCTGGGAGAGACTTCCTGATGCACAGACAGCCGGGGAGATAATTCTCTGCTTTCTGCTTTAGTCAGGATTTTTGTACCTCTCCCTGAATCTCCAGAGATCTGTTCCCCCTCTTTTCCGTACTATTTTTTTCATTTTCTCTTCAAGTTTTATTTTGATACGACGTGAAGCGAATCTGATGCCCTCCCACCCCCACCCCAGAGGCAGATCATCTTCTTATGAAGAACGGCACCACAAGAAAACGAGTCTAGCAGACGTCGAATCAAACTGAGGCACACACAAAAGCGCAGTTCGTACCTGCTGATGTGAATCAAACGTCTGATGATAAATCACCTGGCTGTCTCATTCAAAACAAATAACGTTCACCTCGTCCTCCCCTCTGGCTTAGTGGGGAGGAATGCATTGGGGAGGGGGGGGGGGCAGTTATAAAGCAGAGGCTGGTTCTGGAGGGTACGCCTAACCCAGGAACAGGCCTCTGTGATGGTGCGTTCAGGACAGCATGCCTAGCTGAGCTAACACAGGCCTGCAGAGAAATGCTAAACCAACACAAGCTTTGATTCTTTGTCTGAGCACACCAAGTTGTGTCTCATGACACATTATTAATGTTATCACTGCCGGGGCTGCAACATTTTAACAGTTTAGCCAAAATAAGAGTGAGCACGCATCCGGCTGCCTCTTCCTGGCAAGCATATGCTCACCTTCTGCTGCCTTCTGTCTTGTCTCAGGACAGGGCTGGAAAGAGAAAGCCGGTTCCTGGGGAGCAGATAAATCTGAGCCAGCTACAAGGTGTTGAAACCTGTTGGGACACTTCAGAACCTCTGAGCATGAAGAACAAACTGCCAGAGTCTTGCAGGTGGTTTTCACACAGCTGCTGTCACACGTTTGAGGATCAGGGGCAATAAATAGTTGGACTTGATCATTTGTGTTGTTTCACCTGAACACTGTCATCAAACACACCCAAGGGAGACTGAAATGTGTGTCTGCCTGAGGTCTACACAGCCTTGGTTAGCAGGTATAAAGACATTATCAACATGTCTAGAACTTCACCGACACAAACAGAGCTAAAAATGAAGGTTGATATAGAAGCAGTTTGTGATTGTTTCACGTTCCACGTTGACCCAAACCTGTTGTTAATCCATCATAACGAAGGTGATGCTTTGTGGGGGATCATCCCTCTGGAGGGAGGGAGCTCTCAGCAGGGGGCACCTTGATTTTGACAAAACACAGATCTTCTCTTTCCGTTGGACCTGGTCTGTGATGCTTATTCTGACCAGCATGAGGATGAGATAAAAACAGCTGTTAAATTATTTATTTAAATAAAATAAAATCAAAATCATAAAGCAGAAGTCCGTTTAAATCAGACTGAAACTATAAGCTGGTCTGAATCAAATACATTGAGCTAAAGTGCATTAGATTCTTGCTAACAAATGAAAATAAAAATAATGTTACGGCAGCTAGCAGAACTGTTTGTGTCGGGAAGCCATGTTGGATTTTGATGTCGGGAACCTTCGACTCCGTTTTATTCGACTACCTTGAAAATCAGGAACTCCGACATCTGAGCACAAATCATACGCTCGATGTTGCTAATTCAGCAGAAGTTGACCAAACTTAAAACAAACCTCAGAAATGTTGAAAGGAGTCACATCAGCAACTGCACTGAGCTAAAATAGCCGTCTTTGGAGAATTACATTATTTTCAGTGTAAATCAGTGATGCTACATCATATTTGTGTGGATGCAGGTCAGAAACGTTAAAACTCAAAACAAGACATTTCAGATATGGTTTGTAAAATATGTCCCCCCCCCCCCCACAACCCATAATATGCATAAAGCCAAACAGCCACAAGTGTCACAGTAAGCTCATAAAACTTTTTTCTAGTGTTGATGTCTTTTCACACATCTCCTACATGTGAATCAAACGTGGCAGCCATGCTGCTGTGGGCTCTGGTGGGCCTCAGGAGCTTCACCGCAGACTCACACAGGAAGAGGAACATCTGAAACAGCAACAGTTTGTTTGTTGTCCCCTCAAGCTGGTGAAAGTGTGAGCATTGTAACAGCAGGCCATCACAAAACTATTTGTCTAATAACAGAGCAACCAACATGTGTTGCATGTGGACAACATTTTTAAGTCATTAAACACGTTTTGCCCTTAAACTCTAGAAGGAAAGCAACAATTTCATTTTTTAAATCATCTGTTTCATATTCATTGCAGATTTTATCTGTTAATAAAGTTATGGCGTGTTTTGACAAATCTAATACTGTATTTCACCAGCTGGTCTAAATATTTGTTAAAATAATTTTTGGAAATGTCTCAAGAATCACAACTATTGCAGAAATCTTAACCTTTCTTTTTTATACAATGATTCAAACACTCTGTATTAAACAGCTTAGCTGAGAACACTTCTTCATATAAAGGAGCTCAGGGATGAATGTGTAATGAGCTCGAAATAACCTAAACCTTTTTCTCTCGCTTTTTTCCCCTCTGTGTCCTCCCTCCTCCCCTCGCTGTCCTTTTTTTCTCCTCTTTTGGGAAACATGCCTTTCCCAGCTGCACAGCCCCCACAGCGCGAGGCCAGGCCAGGAGCACAGCTGGCCAGACTTGGTGGAGCCAGTCGACAGGCGCATGGAGCGCAGCCCGCCCAGGGCCCGCTTCCTCCGCAAACATGCCCAGGTGTGGGGCCTCTGAGCTGGGCTTCTGATCTCCACCAAACACCAGTGTGCGTGTGTGTGTGTGTGTCTGCACGTGCACGATGAAGGATCAAGAAGGCAAAATGAGGGGGAGGATGAGGAGAAGGGAGTTGTCATGGAGTATGGGGGGTGGGGAGGGGGTGTCCCCCTGCTGAAGCTGTGTCAACATTGTGTGTTAATGTGTGTGATTGTGTGCATCTGTATCTGCATGTGTTTGTGTTTCGGGAAGTGAGGGGTCACCCCTGGGGGAGACGGTGGGCAACAACAATTACTGCAGCATTGTAGCTAAATTGTGTCTGAATTGTTCGTCCCTGCCCACAACCAGCCGGTGCCAAGAGAGAAAAGCACAGAGCGGGAACGTAATTACTGAGCAGCAGCTTGTTGGAGAGAAGCAACACTGCTTATTAGCATATAACAGAAAACAAATGATCACCTGCAGCTGAGTGGACACTCCTGGGCTTTCTGAAGAATGTCATTCTATGTCGATGACTGATTACTTTCAGTACTTAAATAATTAAAGACCCTGCGTTCATTGAAATAATTTGTGTTTTCTGCCACTTTTCATGCCAGAGTTGTTGTTTAGATCAAATTACACAGAATATGAATGCAACATTTTTAATTTTGCTCCCATTTTTCATGAGCTGAACAGTTTCCTCCCACAGACCAAAAACATGTATGTTAGACTGACTGGGAACTCTAAATTGTCTCTAGGTGTGAGTGAGAGAGTGAACGGTTGTTTGTCTCATTTGACTGTGTCCCTGTGTTGGACTGGAGACCAGTCCAGGGTGTCCCCCCGCCTCTTGCACAGTGATTGCTGGACATGGGCACCAGTGACCCCCATGACCCAAAAAGGAAGCAGCAGGTAAAGATAATGAATGGATGGATGGATGAACTCGAAGATCTAAGACTTTTTCTATGTACACAAAAAGTATTTTTCTCTCAAATATTGTTCTCTACCATTATTCGTCTCCAAAGGTGTTTCAGAGAATTTGGAAGAACAGCCAACCGACCTCATGACTGCAGACCACATGTAACCACACCAGCCCAGGACCTCCGCATCCAGCATCTTCACCTCCAAGATCATCTGAGACCAGCCACCTGGACAGCTGCTGCAACAATCGGTTTGCATAACCAAAGAATTTCTGCACAAACTGTCAGAAACATCTCAGGGAAGCTCATCTACATGCTCGCTGTCCTCATCGGGGTCTGCACCTGACTGCAATTTGCCATAGTAACCAACTTGTGTGAACAAATGTTCACATCAATGACGTATGGCACGTCCAATCAAAATCTTGATATGCCACACCTGTGAGGTGGATAGATTATCTTGGCAAAGGAGAAGTGCTCACTAACAGATTTACACAATTTTTTGAACAATATTTGAAACAAAAATGTGTTTTGTGTACAAAGAAAGAGTTTTAAATCTTTTGAGTTCATCTCATGAAAAATGGGAACAAAATCAAAAGTGTAGTTTATATTTTTGTTCAGTATATGTTGATATATATATATATATATATATATATATATATATATATATATATATATATATATATATACATATATCAGAGTCAGAGATTTATTTGTCATACACACTACACGTGATACATGAGGTGGGACAAAACTATGTACATAGGGTCCCAGGTACATCCAACAAAAACACAAATTGTAAAGAAAAACATCGGTAAGATCCGAGTCATGAACTAAGAATATACTACATTCACTAAACTAAGAATACACTAAGTACTAAATATCTATCTATATCTATATCTATATCTGTCTATCTATCTATCTATCTATCTATCTATCTATCTATCTATCTATCTATCTATCTATCTATCTATCTATCTATCTATCTATATATATATATATATATATATATATATATA
>NC_056504.1:13873464-13895093 GCF_014905685.2 Nematolebias whitei
GTAGCTGGGGTCCGAGCTGGGGTATAGTCAGGGCAGCCGGCCCAGGACCCGAAAGCCCCAGGCTCAATCCTCAGTCATTGCACATCTCGTTGTGTTTCTGAGCAAGATAAACCATCAACACTAGTTTACAAGCTAAAACCAATTTTTAATATGAGCTGTAGTTACTGAACTATTCTTTCCATTAACTTTTTGTCATGTGAGCCACATTCTGGCTGCTGAATCCTTATGTTCCTCTCACCACGTCTGAGCTTTTACCTGACGAGCTCTAAACAGAAACACATGAGCACACCAGTTCAGGCTACAGCAATCGCCTGACTAACTTGGCTCATAATGCACTTCATAACTCACCACAGAATGTACACCTAATCGATTTCAGATTGCAGCTTGGTAACATTACCTGTGGCTCATCTGACATGCATGCACCCACCCACCAACTCAGCTGCACCAACATTCTACTCCTCCTTTTCTTTGGTACAACTGATGCTGACCTCACACTGACCTCACTGACAGCCAAGTTAAGGATTTAAGTTTATAAGCATTTTGTGGACACCTAACACACGTCCACATCCAGTTAAAACCCAGTGTAACAGGAGGCATATGAGCAGGGTCAGATCAGATAAGGTGAGGTCAGATAAGCTCTTTGAACCTCTCCATCTGCAGCGTCACGGAGACGTTCTCCCTGCAGCCGTTTCACATGACCACTGCAAGCCAGGCGACGGCCTGTTTGTGGCCGAGCCCTGCTACTAATTAACTGGGAGAGCCCAGGGCTGTCTGACTGACTGCCTTGTCTCCAGCAGTCCCCCCACCTCTTCAGCATTGCTCATGCATGCATGCTAACTGACACTCATGTAAATACACACATAGACACAGAGACGCCTAGCTGTCTTAGACCCCATGAGGATCTCAGATGGTGTAGGTGGCCCTCTTGTGGTACACAAAGAAAAAAGTAAATGCATCTTTTAGTTGTTGGCAGTCCCACATGCAAAAAAGGCAAAACAATTTGAATATATTCAATTGCTGCTATTATTAGGTAATTCATTGAAAAAATAAACTATACAGTGGTGGTGCAAGAGATGGAAGTTAATTTTGCCAAAAACTGTCGGACTTTGAAGTTTTCTTTGGTCTGCATCCAACCTGTTCAACCCCAGGCTGTCCAGGTGGTGTCCTGGAAACAACACTACGATGATAAGTGAAGGGCATTTTGGGGATACCTGGTCTGATGCTGAGAGATGGCATCCATTCCATGTTGGATGGATCTGCTCTTCTTTCTAAGGAACTTGGCTGATTTTGTTGGTCATCCGAATAATTGACAACCCAGGGTCCAGTCCAGGAAACAGAGTTGTCGTCTTCCACACCTCTCTGCTGCTTCTCCTCTGTTACCCAAACCCCATTGAAACAGTGCCAGCTCAACCACGGCCAAAATCAAATAAAACAAAAAATGCCATTACCAAGAAAAATCATTTTCAAAAATCTTATAAAAACAAGTTGCTTTACCAGAACAGAAACATAAAACAATTAAATGTAAATTAGTGAACACAAGATCTCTCTCATCCAAATCTCTGTTAGTTAATGAACTGATAACTGATCATCATATTGATTTATTCTGTCTGACAGAAACTTGGCTACAACAGGAGGATTTTGTTAGTAAAAATGAATCCATTCCTGCTCATTATCTAAACTTTCACATTCCTCAAACATCCACCCATCCATGCATTTTTACCTGCTTCTTTATTCTGGGTCGTGAAGAGCTGGTCTTTATCCAGCAGTCACTGTGAGAGGGGAGGGGGACATCCTGAACAGGTTGCTTATCCAGGACACTTAGAGACAGACGAGACAATAAACACATGGCTTCTGTAATATTCAGCATACAACAATGCAAAACCTCTACTTTGGTGCAAATGTAAATGCAGCCTGAAGGAAAAGCTGTCATTATTAAACATTAAAATAGTTTAAAAATGTGAGTGCTTCAACTATTCTGTAGTTTGGATAATATAAGCTTTTATGTTGTCATGTTTGTTCCAATAATAGCATACAACATGTGCAACATTGTGTGTGTCTCCTCAGAGTCTCTTATGCCCAGTCTTCACATTTTACTTTCAAACCAGGCTTCAGGTATCTCCGTGTATAAGATGTTGTATGAAATGTCTGTTGAACCTGATTCACTGCTGCTATGCCTCTGAGCCAGAAAGGATGGTAGTCACAGAGCTGGGTTGGTCAGTAGGTGTAACGTAAGGAGCAGCAGAAGCAGCACAATGTTCCAACTCATGGAATGCTTTACTTATTTCAAGATGTAGCAGGACAGATCAGATCCTTTATAAATAACTAAAATGATAGACTAGGTGTGCATATATATATATATATATATATATATAGATGTGTGTGTATGTATTAGTGGTGTAACGGTACACGTGGGTGTATTGAACCGTTTTGGTATAGCATGTTTGGTTTGGTCCACGTGTGTACCGTTTCGGTTATTTTTTCACTCATTAAATTTTATTAACGAGAGATTATGTGCAGCAGAACTAAAGTTCCTAAGCGTGTTTCAGCACGGCGCTATTTACTGTTGCATAATCTTGCAGCATGCGCAGCATTTGCATTCTAGCATCTCGTTGCAGTTTCCTGTTTGGGAACATTATGACTTTCTTATTAAAACACAAGTGAACAAATCCAAAGCTGTGTGTCAACATTGTTTCACGAAGACTGGATCTGTAGCAGGCAACACATCTAAGTTGTTAACACACTTGAAACAACATCATCCAAATGTGAATGTCTCTTCTACAGAA
Organism: Nematolebias whitei; assembly: GCF_014905685.2. Classification (NCBI taxonomy): domain Eukaryota; kingdom Metazoa; phylum Chordata; class Actinopteri; order Cyprinodontiformes; family Rivulidae; genus Nematolebias; species Nematolebias whitei. Next base: position 13,876,248 of record NC_056504.1, read on the forward strand.
TAACAGCTTGCTTGGTGTAAAGACCAATAACAGCAGCATTTAAACAACCTTTATCAGGTAATTCAGGTCGGTCCAAAGCAATAACACAAGATGTAGAAGTTTTGAAAGCTCTGGATCTACGTCCATATTCTGTTGTTGATTCGCCGGCTTTAAAGTTACTGAGCCCCGCTACGACATCCCATCACGTCAACACTTCAGCCAAAAAGTTGTAGCAGCACTTTATGAAAAAGCTAAAACTGATATTGTCAACAAGCCCTGGACCAGATTAAAGCCCTACCCTGATGATGATGAGTGAGAGAATATTCAACAAAAATGATGATCGTTCAAGAAGGGGTATTGTTATTTATTATTATCTGATTAACGTTTTAAATTTAAAATTATCATCCTATTAACTCTTTTTTTTTTTTTACTTCTTTGTGTTGTTTGCAGTCTGAGGATGTCATTGAGTTCCTCTTCAGGAAACTCATTCACCAGAGATCACCTCCAGCTGAGAAGTCTGTAATGACTGAACTCTGAACTTATCCAGGTACAGGTGTGAAGTAGCAAGTGCCTTCTGCAGCAGGTCCAAGAAGAGGTTGCGAGTCAAAAAACGGCCTGTTGCTGCTTATTGTTCTGGTTCTGACTGTTATTGTATTTATTAAGATTTTTATTATTGTTAGTATAGTTTATTTATTGTAAAGAGTGCCATTTATTTAAACTATCATCCAAATGGGTTGCTTTTATTTGTTTTTATACACATGTATTGTTTAATTGGCATATTTTCAAAATAAACATTTTGTCTTTTATTGTACAGAAAATTAACCGAATCGAGTCTTCCTTGAAACTGAACCGAACCAAAATGTGATTTTAGCGTAGTTACACCCCTAATATATATTAGGGGTATATTCATATATATATATATATATATATATATATATATCTATATATATATATAGATATATAGATATATATATATATATATATATATATATATATATATATATATATATATATTTATTTATTTATTTATTTTTTCTGTTGTACTAAATGTAAAAAAACACCAATTAACCTGTTGAAATCCATTGTATCGTAAAATGAGCCGTCAACCTCACTGTACTCAGGTTGTTGAGCTCTGCCACTTCATTATCTAATGTAAGCTTTTGATGACAGTCCGGTCGAAGGTCTTTGTTGTGTTTTAGTTGTGCTTCCCTCCCACAGTGCAGAGGTCAAAGCCCAGTTAACCCTTCACGTTCCTGAGAATTCCACAGACTGTCAGCTGTTTTTCCTGTGCAGCATCCCATTGAGAGTCTTTACTCTGAGAGGAAAGAAAAGGAGGAAACTCAATAAAGTTGTTTGAACAACAATTAAGTTCAAGCACACACACTCATGTCATCTCAGGGGGACTGGAGTGTGTGATCCTGCTTTGGCTGGAATCACACCGTGAGTAAGACGAGGTGTGTTTAAGAGGATCAGCAGGAATTTGTGTGAATAGGTGTATTTGTGTGTTTCAGTTCCTATGTGTGTTGGAGCTAAAGACAGTGGCTCGTTCACCTGTTCACACAAGCACACACACACACACACACAAAGTAGACAGAAGGGGAACAGAACTACAGCCGTGGCTGTATGACACACGCACACAGACATCCACAGTTCTCTCTTTTCAGCTCACCTGTTTGTTTAAAGGATGTCTGAATCCTGATCAACCCAAATACAGCTCCACTGTTTCCACGCTACCTGTTTGTACAGCTGAGTGTGACTTTAACACGTTAAACAATAGTGTCGCTTTGGAAAAACACACAGGCCCTGGATTTGGATGCAGCCCATTGAGCTGATCCAAAGTCCCCCATTTAGAATAGGTCACTCTGGTCTGACAAAGTACAATAAGAAATCTGGTTTTAAGTGCATGTCTGTGGCCAACATTGCTTACTATATATGGTCTTGGCTTCTCAGTACAACATCTAATTATGTGTTGAGCTCTGATGGGAACGATTGCATACACAGGCAGCAGGAGTCTGTAACTGTGTGAATATGCTCTGTGGATACTGGAGTGGATGTGAAGTATGGGAAACAGAGTGCAATTGAAGAAATGTCCCTGGTGCCAGTGAGACTATGGAGCAGATGAGCTGTGGTCGACCTAAATGAGGATAGACGACTCGGTTTACGACACTGAGCTGTACTCTTATCTGATGCAGCTGGTGGGCATCCTCAGTGTTACGAAGAACACCTACATAAGCCTTCATGTAGATGCACGTAAAAATGAAGGTGAAAAAGTTGTACATGGAAAAGGGTGGTCACTTTTTACAGCTTTTTGCTTTAAATAGGCAAAGAGGGAGGCTGCTGGAGGCATAATGCAGCACAGCGGGCTCATCGGCGTCTGTCTGTCGGTGGACGGCCTGTTTAGGGGGTCCGGGCGGAGGGGTTTTGTGGCTGCGGTGCTGCCCGAGGCCTTGCTAGGCTGATTTACAGGCGGCGTGGGGACATGTGTTGGGGATACTCCCAGAGCAGCTTGGTTGGGGCCAACACAACCACTTCGCTACTGCCGGCACATCTGGAGTCTAGACTGAGTGGCTCTGCTGAAGAGCGCCTCGTTCCCTCCCTCCCTGCACAGCCATCCATCCATCCTTCTGCCTCATCTGCTTTTGTTCCTTCCAACCATACAAACTTAGCTCTCATTCAACGTTTATAGTAGCAGCTGGAGGTTTGTGCCACCTACCCTATTCTCTATCTTAGTCTTCTTTCTCAGCCTTGTCCCAAGAAAGGCAACACATCCAACGGGGACAAAACAGCCAAACAAGCAAACAGAAGTGCAGTCTGTAGAGCACATGTGGAAGATATCATAGAAGACTGTTATTCCCTTGTCTCTGAATCAGGAGCCAAGTGTTCACAGAGGGACCCCTCCAGTGGTCTTTTCAACCAATTGAAGATCAGGCTCTTAAGGCAAAGAGCGGTCGTATAAACACATGGACTCTGACATACATATTAAACAGCTGTGAAAAACATGATCCTTTACCCCCCTCACACACATGCTGCCTTGTTCTAATGGTGGCTCCTGTTGGTTTCTGTCAGGACAAATATTCCTTGTTCCAATGATGGCCTGGTAAAGATGAAGACTGTCATTCATTCTGACATGGCTTCACTCTATCCCCCCCATCCTTTACCTTCAAATTAAAGGCTCAGTGATATTGTCTGCTGCCTTCCATGCCAGAGTTTTAGACTGAGTGCAGTCCAACTCAGTACAGTAAGATCTTGTGTGACCTGTTAGCAATCAGAGTATGTTCTGAGGATGACTCTCTGCTACAACCACATCTAATTTGAGCTGAAAAGAAGTAAAAATGGTAGAGTTGTACCTGCATTTGTTGGAGAATATTAATCACCTGTGACGGCCATCTTGAATTGGACCAACGCTTAAAGTTTTTCCGCTTGTAGATGTTCATTCAATGATCACATTCTGTGAGGTTAATTCAACTTAGTCTAATAGTTATTGAGATATATGATAACACTGCAGACAAAAAATACACACAAAAAAATCTAAACAAATGAATGTACTAGGGGTGTAATGGTCCACGTGGGTGTATTGAACCGTTTCGGTACAGCATGTTCGGTTCAGTCCACGTGCGTACCGTTTCGGTTATTTTTTAACTCATTAAATTTTATTAACGAGAAATTATGCGCTGCGGAACTAAGAGTTCCTATGCGTGTTTCAGCACGGCGCTATAGTCTTGCAGCACGCGTAGCATTAGCAGCTTAGCATCTCGTTGCGGTCTCCTGTTTGGGAACATTGTGGCTTTCTTGTTAAAAGACAAGTGCAAATCCAAAGCTGTGTGTCAAAGTTGTTTCACGAAGATTGGATCTGCAGCAGCAACACGTCTAACTTGTTAACGCGCTTGAAACAACATCATCCAAACGTGAACATCTCTTCTAGCAGCTTGGTGCAAAGACCAATAACAGCAGCATTTAAACAACCTTTATCATGTAATTCAGGAATAAAAGCAATAACACAAGATGTAGAAGTTTTGAAAGCTCTGGATCGACGTCCGTATTCTGTTGTTGATTCGCCGGCTTTAAAGTTACTGAGCCCCGCTACGACATCCCATCACGTCAACACTTCAGCCAAAAAGTTGTAGCAGCACTTTATGAAAAAGCTAAAACTGGTATTGTCAACAAGCCCTGGACCAGATTAAAGCCCTACCACATGATGATGATACCATACCATACCACTTTATTTATAAAGCACTTAAAACAGCGACAAGGCCAACCAAAGTGCTGTACAGACAAAACAACAGGTAACACACGAAGCAAAATACAAAATGAGATAAATCAGAATATAGACATAAAAACGATGCAAATAATGACAACAAACCAGTGTGGAGCATACAGGATCAAAACACAGATCATCTGGTGTTGAAAGCCACCGAATAGTAGTGAGTTTTTAGACGGGACTTGAAAACCGAGAGGGAGGGGGCCTGTCTGACAAGCAGAGGTAACTCGTTCCAGAGTCTTGGTCCTGCTACAGAGAAGGCCCTGTCACCTCTGCGCTTAAGACGAGATCCTGGAACTGTGAGGAGCAACTGGTCCGCTGACCTCAGGGAACATGGTGGGACATACGGTTGTAGCAGATCAGAGAGATGGGAGTGGGGTGGGGGTTGACACTGTTCAGTGATTTGTAGACATACATGAGTATTTTGATGATGAGCAAGAGATTCAACCACCTCATAACGAATGATGACCGTTCAAGAAGAGGTATTGGTATTTTATTATTATGATCTAATTAAGTATTTTTTTTTTTTTATAATCTTATTAACTTTTTTTTTTTTTTTTTTTTTACCTCTTTGTGTTTTATTTCCAGTCTGGGACAGAAATAGTGGCTGAGTCTTCTTCCTCTTCAAGGAAATCAGAAATCACCTAAGAAGTCTGTGATGATTGAACTCTGAACTTTTCCAGGGACCTGTCCCACCAGAAGGAGCAGGTCCAAGAGGTTGTGAGTAATGAGGCCAAATACAGCCACACTGCAAAATTAGCAAAGCTCTACCTCTTTATTCCTGCTACTGTTGTTAGTGAGCGGTTTTCTCCACCACTGAAGATATTCACTGCAAATAGATTTGTGCTTTTGGCAGAAAATGTGGACAAGTTGGTCTTTTTGGCCAAAAACTTAAAACTTGACTAGTTAGATTGTAAACGGTCTGTTGCTTCTTCTGGTTCTGACTGTTATTGTATTTATTAAGATTTTTATTATTGTTAGCATAGTTTATTTATTGTAAAGAGTGCTGTTTATTTGAAATATCATCCAAATGGGTTGTTTTTATTTATTTTTATACAAATGTATAGTATGGTATGGTATAAAGTTTATTCATTTAAAACAAGTACAAAACAATTCCATAACAATATAAAAAAAGATACAAAAGATTTAAAATGAAAGGCAGCAGAAAGAAGAAAAAATCTCATTATATCTGCCCCTTTTTTCAAACAATTATTTCAATCATAATAATTTTCAATAATTTTCAATTTCATATACAAATGTATTGTTTACATGGCATATTTTCAAAATAAACGTTTTGTACGTCTTCATTTTGGCCTTTTTTGTACCAAAAATTAACCGAACTCAGCCCTTCTTGAAACTGAACTGAATTGAAATGTGATTTTAGTGTACCGTTACACCCCTAAAAAGTACTATTGCCATTGCCTTCGATGGATGGCGACAATAAAAACACATAAATTATTTTTCACTGCTCATATTCACCATCTGTCAATTTTATTTGGTCCATTGCACACCTTACCCCTAAATTAAGTCTAAAAAGTGCTTGTGTTCCCAAGATTTAATATTTTTGTATTTTTATGCTTTGAATGTGAAGATGTGAAGTTGAATGAATAAACGCATATTTGTGTGACTGGAAACATGAACCTTTTAGATTTAGGAAATAAATATGCTGCAGTACTGGTAATTTGGATGCTCTTAATGGAAAACTAGGAGCTAACTGGAACACAAATTGTTATGCAAATTACAGATTGTTCCTGACTGTCTGTTTTAAATTTTAGGCTTGGCTCTCCGGTGAACAGCACAAACCAGGGTTTCCAACATGCAGTGGAGCACAAACGTGTCTCTTGTTTCAACAGTGGAAAGTTAATGTAACTTACTGCAAGGAAACTTTCCGGTTTCAGTGTTCTTTACATGAGAATGGGCATTTTGTCTATTTTTTTTACTGCCATGTTCACTTTATTGCATTTACATTGTTATTTGGACTGCATGATACATCTCCCTGCTAGTAAACAGCAATTTCTTATTCTCCAAATATTTGCCCAATTGAACATTGCCTACCCATGTTTTGAAAGGGAAAATATTGTACAGCCACATGGGTAAAGCAAAGCGATGTTCATTTTTGCAGAGAAAGTCTAGAAAGAAGCAGCTAAATAAATTAAATTTTCTGTACAAAGCAGAATGAATGCTGAGTGTTGAATAACTGCTGACATTTGCTGAAGAAACTGAAACTGAGAGGTTTAGGTGAAAGGAAGCATAACAGTGGCTAAATGCTGATGGTTATACAGTATTCTGCGAGAAGCTAAGAGATCTGTTCTTGCTCACATGGTTGTGAGACTTTTTCTTTCTCACATGGACACTCAAAAAGAAACAAAAATCCTGGTAAGTCCACCCTCTGTAGCTCATGTTACATGCAAACAGAAACAACACAGCAACAGCCTGGTTGGCGGAGGTGGATTTTATTTTCAATTGATAATAGAGGAGTTGGAGGAGATGGAGAAGAACATGATATAAGAGACAGATCTGGTATTTCTGTTGCTAACCAAGGAGAAGTGCTAATTTGGAAAATTTTCACCAAGAGACAAACAATCATTTCTGACAGACAGTGGAAGAACGTGTCCCTACGCTGCCTGACAGAGACGTGTGACCTCCCAGGCCAGCACAGCCACAGAGAACCAGCTGTGTTGTTCTCATGTGGGAACAAAAATACGTGATTTTTATCACACATCAGCGTAAATGAGAACCATGTTCCTAATAATAATAATAATAATAATGTCATCACAATGTCAGCACTGTATGTTTCCATACAATGGCGAAATTAGTCTCTGCATTTAACCCATCCACCACCAGGTGGTGCAGTGGGCAGCTATTGAAAGCGCCCGGGGGACATTTTGGGAATTAGACGTGCTGCCCAGAGACGCCACGTGATGTGCAGTGACTGGGGATCGAACCTGGGACTCTCTTCAGAGTATAAATCAGCCTTAAAAGGAGCAGAAAACTTTTTTTTTCTTTCCTTTCCTCTCTTATTCAGGGTCACCACATTTAGGAAACTTGCATGAAGATTTGGCAATTGTTTTACGCTGGATGCCCTTCCTGACACAACCACAGACCACCAAGCTACCACAACCCACGTGTGGAGCAGACGACTGCCATTTATGGTGCCCAGGGCAGCAGATGGTGAGGGGTGGTGGGCTTGTTCAAGGGCCTAGAGTGGGGTAAATAGAAGTGGAGGCAGATATGGATGCTTCACATTTCCCACCCTGTGTTCTGATCATGGGATTCAAACTGGCAACCTCCCAAACAGAGGCTTGCTCTCTCTTTTCTCTGTGCCACCGCTCCTAAAAGTGGCTAAATGCAGCAAAAGGTTAACAAAAGTCAAATCAAGTCAAATCAGATTTATTTATAGAGCACATTTAAAACAGAAACTGTTATCAAATTGCTTAACAAAAATATCACAACATCAAATAAAAAGTAACAAGATATATTTACAGCACATGGAATAAAAATATAAAACAGAAAATATAATTAGAAACAATGAAATACTAAATCAGATCATTATTATTATGATCATTGATCATAATATCATTGATGATCATTAATGATCATCATCATTGATCATCATCACGATTGATCATTATTATCAGAGAAACTGAGACATTTATTTTCTAAACATAACGTCCCAGTGGCTTTTAAACCCCAAAATACATTACGGCAAAGACTGGTTCATCCCAAAGATCCAGTCCCCTGGCACAGAGTAATGTTGTGTATGCTGTTCAGTGTCAGGAGGGCTGTGATCAGTCTTACATCGGGGAAAAAAAACAGCCACTGGCCAAAAGGATGGCCCAGCACAGAAGATCAACATCATCAGGCCAGGACTCTGCGGTTTACACTCACCTCCAGGCCAGCGGTCACTCTTTCAGGGATGAAGATGTTCACATCCTGGATAGAGAGGAACAATGGTTTGAGAGCGGAGTAAAGGAGGCCATCTTTGTGAAAAGAAACCGTCCATCGTTAAACAGGGGTGGAGGCCTACGTGTTCATTTGTCCCCCTCTTACAATGCTGTGATTGCTAGTATCACTCAGCCCTCTGTGAATAGTAAACAGCCATCAGTGTGCTAATGATCCATTGTTAGGCTGATGGTCCTTCTTGAGCATGTGATCAGCTGGTTTTGGTTGTCAGCAGCAAAACTGGTTGATCCACTCTGAGAAGGTGCTATTTAAGAGACTGAGCTGAATACAGCACCTCAGACTGAGGAAGCCTCTCGGATGAGAGACGAAACGTTTCTACATTTTTTTGTTGTTTTGCTTTGTTTTGTTTTTTTGAATGTCCAGAGGACCCGATTTAACTTTTTTAGATTTTTCTACCTGGATTATTGAGCATGCATCAGGATAAATCATATCATCTTGTGTCAAAAGTCTAGGAATAATAACAAAGAGCATAAACTCAGTCAAAAGACTAGCTAAAAGTATCTCCTCCTTGAATCGTCACCTAATCATGGTGGAGGAGTTTGTGCGACTGAATGATCTTAGGAGCTAAGCTGTCGAGGGCAATTATAATTGCCCCTGATAGGGTTGCCCAAGGCAGAGTGGTCCTAGGTGACAGACCAGACAAAGAGTTATTCAGAAGACTTTTGATGGACAACACAAATCAAGGAACTCAGTGTCCCTTGCTTGGACGTGGGTTACCGGGGCCCCACCCTGGAGCCAGGCCCGGGGAGGGGCTCAATGGCAAGCGCCTGCTTACCGGGTCTCTACCCATGGGGCCCAGTTGGGCTCAGCCAGAAGGAGCAGCATGGATTTTGCCTTCCTGTGAACCCACCACCTGCAGGAGGCGCCATAAAAGTTGTGTGCATGATGCCATAGGCAGTGGCTGAAGGCGGGGACCTTGGCACTCTGACCCTGGCTTACGGAAGCTGGCTCTTGGTACATGGAATGTGACCTCTCTGGTGGGGAAGGAGCCTGAGCTTGTGCGCGAGGTTGAGAGGTACCGACTAGATATAGTTGGGCTCACCTCGACACACAGCATGGGCTCTGGAACCAATCTCCTTGAGAGGGGCTGGACCTTATTCAACTCTGGAGAGGCGCCGAGCTACTTGTAGCCCCCGACTTGGTGCCTGTGTGTTGGAATTTTCCCCGGTAGATGAGAGGGTGGCTTTCCTGTGCCTTCAGGTGGGGGGATGGGCTCTGATTGTTGTTTGTGCCTACACGCTGAATGGCAGTTCAGAGTATCCGGCCTTCTTGGAGTCCTTTTTTTCATTCAACTTTTATATATACAGATTAATCGCACTAAGCCTAGGGGACTCATTTACAAGTGAGACCTGTTTAGAAAAACAAAAAGTAGAGAAAAGTGACAACAGGATGAGGAGGCAAAACAAATCATAACAGGCACTAAGCCTTGGCTGAGGCAGAGTGCCAGAAATTGAAAAGAAGACCCTGCAAATAAAGCAACACAGTGATGCAGACAGTCCGCAGAGGGGAGGGGAGGTGGCAAAGGTGGTGAGAATGTCCATGAACACTGCCAGAGATTCTGTAGTAGTCCTGAATAAGAATGGTGCAATATTTATTCAGCCAGCTCGCTCTGATAAGGGGTCCACAGACACTCTCGAGGGAGCCAAGGTTTACAATGAACATTCTCAAAGGTTCCATAGTAGTCCTGATAAGATGACACATTGTTTATTCAGCCAGATTGCTCTGATAGGTGTCAACAGATGGCCTCAGTGGAGGGGGGGAGGGGGGCAGAACATCATGATTTACAGAACCTCCAGGCAATTTGAAATAAGGTGGCTTGTCCAAGGCCAACTGGGGAATTCAGATAACAGCATTTGTTTTGGGGACAGGCAGACTTTACTGATTTACGTTTGCCTTCAGTCTTTTTTGCTGGTACTCACAATGGCAAATCCCAAACATCCAATTTATGTGGTCAGACTTCTTCCCAATTTGTCGATAAACCAGGAGCCCGCCGATTCCAAACAGCAGGAATCCAATTATGTACGCGTCTTCAAAATCCCAGATGAACAACACAGATACATCATCTTCCATTTGAGTCCATGACATATCCAGCTGTGTGCATCCCGTCAGGGCAAGCAGGTTCACCTACAGTATCTATCGCATATCTTCTCTTGGAGAAAATTTTATCAATTACGTTGAGAGACCAGCTGACCAGATCCATAATAATTTACGATTTGGAAAATGTGTGAAGAGAGGATCTGAAGCAGATTCACAGACATAGCAAAAGCAAAAACAGAGGAGGGAGGCAGGGGAAGAGTGTCTGCCTTTGTCAAGGGCAAGTGGTGAAGTAGTCCTTGGCAGGAGTGCTGGAAGGTGCACCATCTGGGGACTCCTTTATTCTGCTGGGGGACTTCAATGCCCACGTGGGAAACAACACTTCCACGAACTCGGTGGTGGACACCCCAGGTTAGGGAGTTCTGTCAACCTGAAAAAGGAGTCTGAGGAGCTAAGGAGTACCGGAGGGCCAAATGGTCCACAGCCTTGGCTGTTGCTGAGGCAAAAGCTCGAATGTGGGTGGAGTTTGGTGAGGCCTTGGATAGATCAGAATCAGTTTATTATTGCCATGTCAATGAACGAGGTTCACAAACTAGGAATTTGCTTCGACATAAAGGTGCAAATAATAATAAAGTAAAATAAAGTAAAAAGGAAAACATAACGTAAAACATGTGTACACCCATACAATAAAAACAATTTAAAAAACTTAGAAAACAGTACAGATGGAGTATTCAATTATATTACAGATGTAATGTGACCAAAGCAGAAATTATGAGGTAACGTTATGAGTGTTCAGGAGTCCAACAGCAGAGGGGAGGAAACTGTTCTTATGGCGGGAGGTTCTGGTCCGAATGGACCGAAGCCTCCTGCCTGAGGGGAGTGGTTCGAACAGTCTGTGTGCAGGGTGAGCAGGGTCAGCTGTGATATGACCTGCTCGCCTCACAGTCCTGGAGACGTACAGGTCGTGGAGGGATGGAAGGCTGCAGCCGATCACCTTCTCAGCTGTGCGCACAACGCGCTGCAGTCTGAGTCTGTACCTGGCAGTGGCCCCGGCATACCACACCATGATGGAGGAGCTGATGGAGGATAGAGACTCTCAGTGGATTCCGAAGAAATTCTGTCAAACTGTCAGGCAGCTGAGGATGGGAAAGTAACACTTTACTAACACTGTGTTCAGTGAAGGTGGCGTGTTGTTGACCTCAACCAGTGATGTTGTCAGAAGGTGGAAGAAATACTTGTCGGGCCTTCTCAATCCCACCAGCATGTCTTCCATGGAGGAACTGAGTTGGGGGACTTTAGGGTTGGTCTGTCCATAACCGTGGCTGAGTTCATTGAGGTAGTTAAAAAGCTATGTGGTGACAGGGCTCTGGGAGTGGATGAGATTCATCTTGATTTCCTTAAGGATTTAGATATATTGGGGCTGTCTTGGTTGACACCCCTTTGCAATATTGCAAGGACATTGGGGGCAGTGCCACTGAATTGGCAGACTGGGGTGGTGGTTACGCTTTTCAAAAAGGGGGAACAGAGGATGTGCTCCAATTATAGGGGCATCACTCTCCTTAGCTTTCCTGGTGAGGTCTATTCAGGGGTACTGGAGAAGCAAGTCCGATCGTTGGTTAAACCTCAGATCCAGGAGGAGCAATGTTGGTTCTGTCTTGGACGTGGAACACTGGATCAGCTCTTTACCCTTACTAGGGTCCTCGGGGGATCATGGGAGTTTGCCAATCCAATCTATATGTGTTTTGTGAACTTGGAGAAGTCATTCACCATGTTCCTTGGGGTACACTGTGGGGGTGCTCCATGAGTATGGGATTGGGGGCCCGTTGTTACAGGCTGTTCAGTCCCTGTACAAGCGGTGTGAGAGTTTGGTTCGCATTGCGGGCAGTAAGTCGGCCCCCATCAGGGTGGTAGTCGGACTCTGCCAGGGCTGCCTGTTGTCACCAATTCTGTTCATAACTTTTATGGACAGAATTTCTCGGTGTAGCCAGGGGTCAGAGTGATTTTGGTTCGGTGGCCTCAAGATTCCATCTCTGCTCTTTGCAGATGATGTGGTCCTAATGGCGTCATCGTGCCATGATCTTCAGCTCTCACTGGAGTGGTTCGCAGTTGAGTATGAAGCGGCTGGGATGAGAATCAGCACCTCCAAAATCTGAGGCCATGGTCCTCAATTGGAAAAGAGTGAACTGCTCTCTTGAGGTCGAGGGTGAGGTTCGCCTCAAGTGGAGGAGTTCAGTATCTTGGGGTGTTATTCACGAGTGAGGGAAGAATGGAGCCTGAGATTGACAAACAGGTTGGTGTAGCGTCTGAAATATTACGGACTCTGTACTGGTCTGTTGTGGAGAAGAGAGAGCTGAGCTGTAAGGCAAAGCTCTCTGTTTACTGGTCGGTCTACGTTCCTACCCTCACCAATGGTAACGAGCTCTGGGTAGTGATCGAAACAATGAGATTGTGGATACAGGTGGTTGAAATGAGTTTCCTCAGCAGGGTAGCTGGACTCTCTCTTAGAGATAGGGTGAGAAGTTCAGTTATTCGGGAGAGACTCAGAGTAGAACCGCTGCTCCTCCACATCGAGAGGAGCCAGTTGAGGTGGTTCAGGCATCTGGTAAGGATGCTCCATTGGCTCCTCTCTAGGGAGGTGCTTCAGGCATGTCTGACTGGGAGGAGACCCCGGGGAAGACCCAGGACACACTGGAGAGACTATGTCTCTCAGTTGGCTTGGGAATGCCTTAGAATCCTCCCAGAAGAGCTGGAAGAGGTGGCTGTGGAAAGAGATGTCCGGGCCTCCCTGCTGCTGCCCCTGCGACCCGACTTCAGAATAAGCAGAAGATAATGGATGGATGGATAGCTAAAAGTATAGGTAGCCCCAACAAATCAGCCTTTGCACATTTACAGATCGCTCTGATTGTTTGGCTTCTCTGGAAGCCATTAGGAAACCATTTCCCTGCTCTCCTCTCACTCTCATGTTTCATTCAGCCTTGCTCATCCTCTCACCACCTGTATCACCTCCTGTTCCCACCCTATTTTTTTAAGGGACAGATGCAGAAGCATTGGTGAGGAGACACCAGATACAACAGAGGAAGGGAGTTTTGCATGACAAACAAAGAGAACAAGTAGTTCCAAATCCTCAGTGTGACCTCAGCTATTCAGGTTACAGGTGTAAACTGCCAGCAAGGTTCTCACCAGTGTCAAGGCAACGAGGCAGAAGTACATGTATCTCACATAAGAAAAGTGGAGTGAAGTAAGCTTGATGCCTTCCAGCAGTTGATCTGATGTCATGCTCAGATTATATTTTATTTATCCATTTCAAACATGGCAGTAACAAAAACAAATATTAATGTAAAGATAAATAGCAAAAATGTAAACAGCACCAGGCAGCACGGTGGCGCAACTGGTAGAGCTGCTGCCTCTCAGCGAGCAAGTCCCTGGTTCAAATCCCAGTCCGGGGGCCTTTCTGGGTGGAGTTTGCATGTTCTCTCCGTGCATGCGTGGGTTTTCTCCAGGTATTCCGGTTTCCTCCCACAGATCAAAAACATATGCATGCTAGGCTGATTGGTAACTCTAAATTGTCCCTAGCCTAGGTGTGAGTAAGAGAGTGAATTATTGTTTGTCTCTATGTGGCCCTGTGATGGACTTGCGACCCGTCCAGGGTGTACCCCGCCCCTCGCACAGTGATTGCCGGACATGGGCACCGGCGACCCTCGTGACCCAAAATGGAAAAAGCGGGTAAAAGATAATGGATGGATGGATAAACAGCACCATTTACAAAAGAACAATTCAATTTTATGTTAGAAATGGAATACAGTGTAAAGTATAGATTTATTAAATCCCACCACACTGCCATTTAAAGGCAGTCATCTTGAATCAGGTTGACTTCAAAAGTTCATCAGTTGTAGAACTACATCCGATACATGTTGTCACCCTTTGCCTCCCTGCTGCTGGGATAATGACTTCTACTGGCCACTGACATGTCAGAGTGTGAAGAGTTAAGACCCACTGAGGCTGACTGGAACACAGGACAAACTTGGACTATAATGACAAATATATAGCTGACAGGACAGCAACAAAAAACTTAAACCAAACCAGCAAGGAGCACATGAGGAACAGGCAGACCAAGAAACAGGCAGAGAACAAATAGAATGACTGACTAATGAGTGATAGTAAACCAAGAGGAAAAGTGGGCTTGGAGGAGTTGGAAACAGCTCAGACTAATGAACATAGGGAGCAGGTGAGAATGTTTAAAACAGTGGGAATATATATATTTTTTTAATGGCTGATAATACTTGGAGACAATGGGAAACAATACAAACTAAACACAACAAATCTCAAAGTAAAAGAACAGTGAAGCATGGTGTCAGTCAGTGGTGGGCATAGTTCTGCTAATCTGCTAACAGCTAATAACAGAAGTAATTTTTTATTTAGTGTATTAGTGTTTCGCAAACTTTGTAAACTGTTAGCAGAATTAGCCGCTAAATTATGTTTTGCCAACTTTAAGTCCTCTCACACAATTCACGTCTGTTGTGGGCGTGCCTCGAAAAGTCCGTTAGGCATGCTATTGGTTTACAACGTGTACACGTGACGTGATTGGTTGATACAGCTTCAACTGGAAACAGACAGACATGGTTAGGTTAGGTTAGGTTAAGTTTATTTGTCAAATGCAGAATCACCACAAGGTCGAATGCAATGAAATGCTAAGGACGAGAAGAACTGTCTCGACTTGCCAAGCCCCTTCCCCTAACAACAACAAGAAATACCAAAGCATGCAACGAAAAAACAAAACCAAGGTGCCAAAAGTTAACAAGTGAAATGTATCTACAGCAGCATGGTCCTATTAGCAGAGCGGTTCTGTTAGCAGTGAGGTTCTCTTAGCAACATACATGGTCCCGTTAGCAGCATGGTACAGTTAGCAGTGTGATTCTGGTACTGGCATGGTCTTGATAGCAACGTTAACAGGTCTTGTTAGCAGCATGATGATAATAACGACCATGGCAATTGCTATCCCATTCTACAGTGCATGTAACATCACTCCGAATGATGTGACGCAGACCGAGTGACAGTTGTCATTAGTTAGCAGTTTCGTATTAGCTTCTGCTATTTTTTTATAACTTATTTAGCAGTTTAGTGATGGGCGTCAGAAGCATCTGTAATGTGGGGGGACACTAGTGTGTGTGTGTGTGTGTGTGTGTGCGCGCGTGCGTGCACACGCACCAGTGTGCAAAAAATTGTACACTAGTTCACAAAAAAGCAACATTTCATCTAGATTTCCTTACTTTAATTCCATTTAAAGCATGTTTCTCACCAAGTTTGTGTAAATTCAGTTGTTTTAAAGACATTTTTAAAGACATTTTAACTTTAATACACTTCAATACAGTGTCAGGTCGGCACTATTGTATTTATAGAGAAATAAAAACATTGCCACTGGACTTTTTTACTTGTGTTCAACACTACTCATCTAAATGATGTTTCTCATGAAGCTTGAGGACAATAAGGTGTGGGGGTTGAAAAACATTTCAACTTTAATGCACCTGAACACACAGCGTCTCTTACACCTGCGGCATCTTACAGCGTCACAGTTACTGCTAAGCTAAGATGCTACAGACGTAGCGCTGGACTTCTCTCAAACATCCTCCTAACCATGTATATATGTTTATGATCAACCCCCTTGGTCAACAACTGCCAGCACTAAGCTCGCTAAACTGTCGAGCGAGCAAGACAGAGGTGTCTCCATCTCCTCCACCTGTGCGCGTTTTCTGCAGAAGCAGGAGACAGACCAGAAATACAGCAGGTTGGAGGAGGTAACCAGGAAAACGTGGAGTGGATTTTTAGTGGTTTGAGTATTCTCCTATTATTCAAGTGGAATGGATTCGTTCACGAAGAAAGAGAAACTGCGCCGACAGAACTAATGTTTTATAGTAAAAGTGGGGGGTCCAAATGAACGTTTTTTGAATGTGGGGGGGACATGTCCCCTTCACATATAATGGTTGCAACACCTATGAGAGAAACTAATTTTCTAGTTAGCAAAATACAGGTTAGCTGTGCACCATTGGTGTCAGCCATGACATGACTGACATATTGAATAACGTGTTAAAGATATATAATTCAATATATATATATATTTTTTTTTTTTTTTTTTTTTATATATATAAATATATATATATATATATATTATTATTATTATTATTATTTTATTTTTTTTTATTTTAGAGCTGGACAATAATTCGATATCGATATAACTCGTGAAATACTTTTATTCAATAACGATGATATGAATTTTAAGCACATTTTCGATATTTCGATAGGATTACAGCGTTTTCTGTTCGGGTTGAAGCGGCCACTTCAGTTTCAACCCGGACAGAAAAAGGTGCGACACAACTACGTAAGTGCGTGGTGACGTAATGTTACGCAGAGCTCGAGTCCAGAAGGCGTTGGTGGTAGCAGGCTAAGCTAGGCTAATCTCCAACGCATGTTAAGTTTTCGCTTCAAAATGAGTGCCCATGACCGTCAGAATGTGACCGAACAAGGTTTCACAAGCGAAGAGAAAACATATGACATCACTGATAAGAGAGGAAAGACTAATTCGCTGGTTTGGAAGTGGTTTGGCTTTCTAAGATCCGATAAACTGCAGGTTTCAGTCAGTGTGCTGCAAAATGTGATGGAGAGTCGTTCTAACTAGCGGTTGAAACATCTAACTTGTTCCACTTGAGTCACAAGATGAAGCACAATAAAATTTGAGCCAACGTGTCCCTGAAACACCCCCAGTGCTGCATGTTTTTTTGTTTTGTTTGTTTGTTTGTTTTTATCCATCCATCCATTATCTTTACCCGCTTATTCCATTTTGGGTCACGGGGGTCGCTGGTGCCCATGTCCAGCAATCACCGTGCGAGGGGCGGGGTACACCCTGGACAGGTCGCAAGTCCATCACAGGGCCACATAGAGACAAACGAGACAAACAACCATTCACTCTCTCATTCACACCTAGGGACAATTTAGAGTTACCAATCAGCCTAACATGCATGTTTTTGGTCTGTGGGAGGAAACCGGAGGACCCGGAGAAAACCCACGCATGCACGGAGAGAACATGCAAACTCCACCTAGAAAGGCCCCCTGGACCGGGGTTTGAACCAAGGACCTGCTCGCTGAGAGGCAGCAGCTCTACCAGTTGCGCCACCGTGCTGCCCTATTTGTTTTTATCATTTATTCATTCATTTAAAATAAAAGAAATTCATCAGAAAGAAAAATAAAACATTGAATGAAAAGGTTGCAGAAAGAAGAAAAAAATTATCTGCCCCTTATTTAAAAAATACAAAATAACTACAAACAAACAACAACCTTGACTTGAACAATCTCCAAACTAAAAACAAAAAAAACTTCAGGTATCCTTCACCTGGTACTATACCTTCCCAACAACTTTAACTATCATCTTTTTAAACTTATAAATTGTTTTAGAAATGTTTATGGTGATATCTATCCATCCATCCATTTTCTTTACCCGCTTATTCCATTTTGGGTCACGGGGGTCGCTGGTGCCCATGTCCAGCGATCACTGTGCGAGGGGCGGGGTACACCCTGGACGGGTCACAGGTCCATCACAGGGCCACATAGAGACAAACGAGACAAACAAACATTCACTCTCTCACTCACACCTAGGGACAATTTAGAGTTACCAATCAGCCTAACATGCATGTTTTTGGTCTGTGGGAGGAAACCGGAGCACCCGGAGAAAACCCACGCATGCACGGAGAGAACATGCAAACTCCACCCAGAAAGGCCCCTGGACCTGGGTTTGAACCAGGGACCTGCTTGCTGAGAGGCAGCAACTCTACCAGTTGTGCCACCGTGCTGCCCGCACTGGTGATATCTAGACAATTCCATAATTCTGTTCCCTGAATTACAACAGCTCCTTCACACTAGTTCTAAATTCCCTTAAGTTATAGTGACTCTCCTTTTTTAATATTTATTTTTTACAAATTTTAATTGAATATGTGGGGCTAATATTTTTATGAGCTTTATGGATGACTTGTAAAACACTATATTCAACCAAATCATAACATTTTAATAATTTCAATTGATGACATAATATATTTGTTGGGTGACCACAGCACTTCATAATACTAATAATTCTTATAGCTCTTTTTTGTAAAAATAAAAATAGGATTTGTAATTGTTTTGCATGCTTTTCCCCAAACTTCAATACAATAGATTAAATATGGAACAATCATTACATTATACAATATATACAAAGCTTTGACATTCAAAAACTCATTTACTTTATACAGTAATGCAATTGATTGTTATTTTTATTTTAAAGTATTTTACATGAGATTTCCACGTCAGCTTCTCATCAATAACGAGACCCAAAAAGTTTATTTCGTTAACAACGAATTTCAGTGCTGTCAATTTTAAAGTTGTTGTTTAAAGTCAAAACTATTAATATTGACAAAGTTGAGAATTTTATGTTTATTTGACAGTGATTTCATTTTTTTGAAGGCTAAATACAAATAAAAGGTGAACATTAATTTATTTGTGTAGTTTGTAGTTTTCCTGAGGCTTTTATATTGTTTATATCGATATCGAATTATATCGTTATCGACCGAAATTAAGAGATATATCGTGAT
>NC_056504.1:13895193-13904830 GCF_014905685.2 Nematolebias whitei
ATATATATATATATAGCAGAGAAACCAATGTGTCCACATTAACAGCCATGAACAGACCTTAATGCCAAACAACATACTGTACAGCAAACTGAGAGGCAGCTGAATGTGCTGTAATATGTGATCTCAAGGCTAAGTACTGAATCAAATTGTCCCAGTGAGACTCATATCTTGCACAATAAATGTGTGCAAGTCCAGCAGAGAGCATATTAGCTTCACTTTTCTCCTCATGAGTCTGCAAAGATGAAGAACTTTTTCAGTGCCTCATCATTACACAATAAGACAATCTACTGGCTGTGTGTGCATGTGTCGGTGTGTGTTGTCAGTGGCAGAATGTAAATACAGATATCTTAAATTAGCATTCTGACTAGTCAAAATGTAATTGTTCCTAGTCAAAATTCAATTTTAGATATCTAGAATGTAACTACAGATAGTCAGACTACTCGATTTTATGTTAAAAGGGCTTGCCATAACGACCTGATGATTGGCTCAACACTGTGTGTGTGAGTCATCAGGCTTATTGAGCCACCATTACTGTCAACAAAAGTGACTACAACGCCCCAACTGGGATAGGTGCAACAGACTTGGTGGTGCACATGTAGCACACAAACTGTGTGTTTGTGCTCAGACAGGTAAACACAAGTTTAAGTCAAGGAATGATGGTGGGGGGAGCAATCAGGCAGCACGTGAAAAGTCACGTGTGTATATAATTTAACTTCTGAAACTTCTGATGAAGTAATGGTTATACTAATTAGGGCTAACTCCATCAACTTTTGGAGTGAGGCTACAGGAAACACATACATGGCTATCCTTTAGTCAGCTGAGCAGATGTGCTAAGTTAATGTGGTAGTAGCTGAAAGTCATTCACAACAATCTGAGTGACATCTTGCGGGAGCTGTGGTAGCTCTGTGGTCCGTGCCGTGGTCTTGTAATCCTGAGGCTGCAGGTTTGAGCCCAGGTAGCAGCAGGAAGGACATCCAGCGTAAAACAATTATTAAATCTTTCATGCACGTTTGCTCGTTGTGGCAACCACTGCAGAAAGAAGTGGCCCAAAGAAAAACAGCAACGTTGAGTGCGACATCTTGCGTAGAGATTGCACTTAACATTATTGTGAAGATTTAACCAAAACAGCTAAAAGTTCATCATTTCTCATCATGAGGTGGTTTTAGTCTGCAACTCTGGTATAAAATGCAGTAGCAGGTTAGCAGGTATATCATTTCTTCAAAGTTGTCAACATTTTTTAGATATTTTTTGTTCTATTTTCATTTTTATTTTGATGCTCAGTGTAGCAAAAGGTTTGGATGTAAATTCCATCATGCAAGCTATTTATTTATTTATGGTTGTAAAACTGCATTTTTTTTTTTGTCTGATTTGATATTTTTAAACCAAAACTCAGTAGTTGTAACTTTCTTTGCTCTGTACAATCTCAAAATAGTAATAAAAATATTATTTTTGATTTATGAACAGTTGAATCCTGTTCTTTGGTTTGTTGATATTCTGCACCCTGACCTTTTCTGTCTCGTTGCTATCACACTTTAAAAAGATCTGGTCAATGGGGAAAAACATTATTGAATTTAAATATACAAATGAGTTTGTATCCTTTTCCTCATGCAGCAATGACTTGCATTGCTCCATATCCTTGACTGTGCGTCATGAAATGAACAGTTTGGTAAAAGTGTACCTTTAAATAAAAACACCATAGTCATTTGGAAACTATATAAAAATGAGTTAAGCAGCAGGGCAGCACGGTGGCGCAACTGGTAGAGCTGCTGCCTCTCAGCGAACAGGTCCCTGGTTCAAATCCCGGTCCGGGGGCCTTTCTGGGTGGAGTTTGCATGTTCTCTCCGTGCATGCATGGGTTTTCTCCGGGTACTCCGGTTTCCTCCCACAGAAAAAAACATGCATGTTAGGCTGATTGGTAACTCTAAATTGTCCCTAGGAGAGAGTGAATGGTTGTTTGTCTCGTTTGTCTCCATGTGTCCCTGTGATGGACTTGCGACCTGTCCAGGGTGTACCCCGCCCCTCGCACAGTGATTGCTGGACATGGGCACCAGCGACCCCCGTGACCCAAAATGGAATAAACGGGTAAAGATAATGGATGGATAGAGTTAAGCAGCACAAAAGTTCAGTTTTAAATTAAAAATTGAAAATGCAACTTTGGGAGGCCTATTATTTCTTAGAGTGCACATTAATTGCTCGCCCCATTACATACCAGAGTTTCAAACTAAAATCATCCAAAAACATAAAAGCACAGAAGGAAAACAAACTTTGTAAAAGACATTCTGCAAAGTGGATGAGATCTAATGAGGATTTGTGAGACATGGCAAGATGTGAACATGCTGACATTATGTGTTATGAATGACCCTCAGTAACTACCGCACCACATTTTAGTTACTGTCATTTTGTATTGGCTTAAAGAGTTTAATCAGTCGTATATGTACATGAAATGAATACTTTCATTAAAGTCTATTCACTGTTTCACAAGATGCTTTACTAACACACACATGTAAAATTGTGTGTGTGTTATTCAAAAACATTATTGACCTATTGAGTTTGGTGGCAGGCATTAACTTTTGCAGTTCAGTGTAGAGCTGTCTTTTCTAACCCGGGAGCAGGTCAGGCCAAAATAAAGTGCTGGATGGGCAGGCCGGGTCGGTCTCAAGCTTTTGATATGGTTTTACAAATCATACTGCACAAAGAAAACTAAATAAGTATACACAGTATAAAATTGTGTTAAACTACTTGAGGAGGAGGAGGCAGGTTGGAGCGGCTGGTTGAAAGAGGTAAAAAAATGTCCAGTTAAGCTCAGATGGATCAGCTGATCACCGGCCGTGTACATCTCCGCACCTGCTGTCATCTGCAGTGAAGGAAGTAGCAGCATCTACAAAAGCTGAAGCGAGCAGCACGTTCAATTAAAATTAGGGGTGCACCGATTGCAGTTTTCTGGCTGATCACCGATTTCTAAAAAGTCTGATCTGCCGATTCCAATTTTGTTTTCACTGTCAGGTGCTATAAGGTCGCAATGCACCTTCAATTTCCCAATATTGTTTTGTTGAAAAACATACCCTTGAACAATATCCTAGAAACAATACAAACTTGTTTTAACTGGCCTTGAGTTAGTGCTCTGAAATATAAATGAAGTTCAGACAATTGTTGTTAAAACTAAAAAAAATAAGTATAATCTGTTTCTCATGCAAATATCAGCCGATTTCTGATTTCCCAAAATTAAGGATATGAAGGCCGATAAATCGGCGCACCCCTAATTAAAATAGGCTTGTTCTATATTTTTCCAAATATTTTTTCCTCAAACTATTTTTGTTCATCTGCCTATCTTTAGAGATTTTTTTAGACTATTTGTTTTGCATGTTAATATCCATTTGGTGAAACAAGAAATCTTATATCTTCCTTTCTTTGAAATATGTTTTAAAATATGTCAAACTAATTTAATTACAAAAGCAGTAAAAGCTTAATAAAAATAAAAAAATAAAACTTTTTTTTTTTGTGTGTTAAATAATCGGGTCTAGTCAGGTTTGGAGAAAAAACCTACAGGCTCGGGTCGGGCCAGGTCTGTTTTTTTAGGCCCAAATACAACTCTAGTTCACCGTCCACTATTTGTTTTGTTCTGTGCTGGAGTATGACACAAGAGAAAAATATTTCTAACAAAGAGTTTCTGACAAAATGTGCATCTGTGACACGGCCGAAGCTTTATGGATAACATGTTCATCTTCTGTACCTGTTTAATCCTGTTCAGTGTGGGTGGGGAGAAAGCTGACGTCTCCTGCAGTCAGTGAGCAAGAAGTGTGGTAGACTGGTCAGACCACTGGTCCTTCACCAGCACAGAGACACAGAAAAAAAAACAGTCAGCTAAGGATCTCACATTAACCCAACATTTCTGGATTATAAAGTACTCAAATAAAACCACTGCATGCACAGGGAGCGTATTCAAACTTCACCCAGAAGACAAGGTTCAAACTGAAGAATGATTCTGTGAGGGAGTTTAACCCACGTCACCACCCTCCTGTAAACATGTGATTATATTTAGTGTTAGCTCCAAACAGAATAAGGAAAATGAGCCTGATTTGTAATTATTGAAATAAATTTAAAAGTCTTTTGGAAAGTTCAGACTGTGTTTAACTGAGCAAAGAAGAATTCTTATAAAACTTCAGTTTGTAGAATTTTTTTCAGAACTGGACTGTTTTGATGCACAGCACACTTTTCAATAAAAGCTGCAGAGATGGAAAAATCTTTGAAACCATCGATTGATCTCTTAAAAAATGACTAATTTCATGTTTCAGCATCTGTTTAGTCTTTATCTTTAAATCTTTATAAACATATATTTTTTATTAATTTACGACAACTAGTCATGTTTTGTGCAACCCTCAGCTTAAATATTTTGCCTAAAATTATTTGATTTTCAATGTTTGCAACGTAAACATCCCACATGAAAATTTATTAATCACCTTCCATCAAAATGCAAATGTAGAGAGCGAATGCTTTTGCCTGTTTTTATATGTGTGTATTCTTGTGTCTGTTTGTTAGCAAAATATCCCATGGACCACAGGTTGGATATTACTGGATGTACATCTACAATGGATCAACTTTTGGACTCAGTCTAATCAAAGATGGCCGTCACAGTTAACTGGTGTAGTGAACCTGATCTGAACCTGATCTGACCCTGATGATCTCAAATGCTGCTGGCTGATTGGTGTCACCTGGTGATGAGCGGCTGAGATCACGTAGGAGCTGTGCAGCGTAAGTAAATGACAAAATTCAGGTAAACCAAACAAATTAAATTAAAATAAATTAAACTCAGGTAAAACAATCGAATATATTAATATTTTTCATAAATTTTTTGTTATTACTAACCTGTGCTTTTTTTGTTTCAATAAAACAAACTGGACGAGGAGACGTTGGACAGTCTTGAGAGCTACCTGGACGCGTGCTTTGAAAACATAGTGATGGGTAAACCTCAGAACGCGCCCACCGCTACTCCAACATCCAAGCGCACGCGTTCGGAGAGCTCAAGCGGCGCGTCCACGTCTCCTGAGAAAAGCTTCACCGATGTTCTGGAGTCCATCGACAAAAAGTTAACAAGTTTAGATGCCCGACTGGCTCTCGTTGAAGCTCTCCACAAAGAGTTCCAAGCGTTGAGGGAATCTCTGGAGTTCAGCCAAGCTCAGGTGGCGTCGCTAGCTGCAGAAAACCAATCTCTGAGGGGAGACGTTAAAGATCTCACAGAGAGGATGACGCAGATATCCGGAGAAAACAGGAAAATGAAAGAGTCCATCCTGGACCTTCAAGCTCGGAGTATGCGGGATAATCTTGTCTTCTCTGGGATCCCTGAACGAGGAGAGGAAAACGCAGAAACTACGATCCGTGAGTTTATCCAACGTGAGCTGAAACTCCCAAGTGAGACCGTAAAAAAGTTCACTTTCCATCGTGTTCACCGGCTCGGAGGTAAGAGGCCCGATAACAAGCGACCTCGCCCAATTATAGCTAAATTTGAGCATTATAAACAGAAAGAGCAGGTGAGAAGTCAGGGCAGAGAGCTGCGTGGGAAAGATTTCAGCGTTAATGATCAGTTTCCTAAAGAAATACTCGATCGGAGGCGAATTTTATTTCCAATCAGGAAAAAATTCATGTCTGAGGGCGCCAGGGCTACAGTTGCTGTAGATAAACTTTATGTTAACGGTCAGCTGTTCAGGGAACGAGACATCACTCCATGGCTTTATTAAAAGGAACAACAGCTTGGTTTAAAGCAGGGCTGTTCAACGTATGACCCGTGGGCCAGGTCAGGTCCACGGATGGGCCAGGTTCGCTTCAACAATGAGTTCTTTCTTTTTTTTTTTCTCTCTCTCTCTTTCTTTCTTTATGTATATATATGTATATGTATGTATGTATGTGTGGGGATATGTATGTGTGTGTATGTATGTGTATGTGTGTGTATGTATGTATGTATATTTGTGTATGTGTGTGTATGTAGGTATGTATATATGTGTGTGTATGTAGGTATGTATATATGTGTGTATAAGTAGGTATGTATGTATATGTATGTATGTATGTATATGTATGTGTGTATATGTGTATGTGTGTATATGTGTGTGTATATATATATATATATATGTATGTATGTATGTGTATGTGTGTGTATATGTATGTGTGTATGTATATGTATATGTATGTATGTGTATGTGTGTGTGTATGTATATATGTATGTATATATGTATGTATATGTGTATATATATATATATATATATATATATATATATATTAGTGTGTGGGTATGAATTGGACTAACTATGAAAGGAAAGTAAGGAACTATTTAAAGTCTGGCTTTTGGTGACGGTGGCCCTGCAGCTGGGGTTTAGTGGTGATAATTTAAATGGTAATAATGGAAGTAAATTAACTGGCATTTGTAAATAAAATGTAAAGCACAGCTCGGGTGTCTGCACGGGTGAAGGTGAACGGTGTCACAGCTGTTTTGTTTGTTTGTTTCTCCACTTATTTTCTTTTTCTTTTTGTATCTGCTAACGCATTTCTTCGTCATTCTTTTTTTTATTTTTTATTTTTCTCTTTGCTTCTTTACCACCCAACAATCATTTACACACAAGCCCACAAGTACACACGCACACACACACACCTCATAAGAGAACACACACGGACACCTCATATGAGAACTCTATATCTTTCCACCTCAACAACATCCAGCATCTACTCAACCTTCTGGTATCTTTCCACTTCCAACATCACTGTTTGTGAAGATCTAAACAGGCTAGCTCAAGCATTAACTCAGATTTTATTTAGATCTATTTGTATCCATGGTGACATGCACTGGTCAACTTTAACTACGCACGTACAAGTATGGGCACAGTAAGGTTTGTAACTTGGAATGTTAATGGAACCAGTACTCAACAAAAAAGATTAGGAATCTTTAACCAGCTTAAAAGATTACAGGCAGATGTTGTCTTTTTACAAGAGATTCATAAATCTACGACAGCTGCAGATGATCTTAAATCAACTGATTTTCCTAATGTGTTTTGTGCCTGCTATAACTCAAGACAAAGAGGAGTGGCAATATTAATACACAAAAATGTTAACTTTAAAATACTAGACACAGTCACAGATCCAGAGGGTAGATATTTAATAATAAAACTTTATATAAATAACTATAAGTTGTGTATTGTCAGTATCTATGCCCCAAATGTAGATGACACCTCTTTTTTTCATGATTTTTTCTCAGCACTTTCTGATCACTTGGATTGCTCACTTGTACTTGGAGGTGACCTCAACTTTGGTCTAAATGAAGAATTAGACAGATGTAGTAGAGCAGGAACTCAGCGTAGTTGGCAGTCCATAAATATAGTTAAACAGTACATGAGTGATTATGGACTTTGTGATGCATGGCGATCTCTTCACCTGAATCGTAGAGAGTATACTTTCTTCTCTTCTGTCCATCACTCTTACTCTCGTCTGGATTATTTTTTAGTCAGCAGCTCGTTGTTGACGGACATCTCGGACACTGAGATTCACCCTATAGCTGTCAGTGATCATGCTCCTGTCTGTTTAAATCTAGCAAACAGAAAAGAAAACCCTAAAAGTATAAACTGGAGATTTAATACATCACTGCTTGAAGATGTAGATTTTATCAAATATTTTACAGAAGAGTGGGCTTCATATCTGGAGTACAATGACGTGCCTGGAACATCAGCATCTATTCTCTGGGAGGCAGGTAAAGCTGTAATGAGAGGTAAAATAATTTCATTCTCATCACAAAAGAAGAAAAAAGAAAATAAACATATTCAGGAACTAGAAGAAACCATTAAATCGTTAGAAGCCTCTCAAGATGAAGAAATGCTGGATAAAATGCGTAAAGCACAATTGGAATTAAAAGAATGTATTAACAAAAAAACTCAATTCTTAATACAACGACTTAGAATCGAAAATTTTGAACAGAGCAATAAGTCAAGTAGCTTTCTAGCTAAACAGCTCAAAATAAATAAGGAAAAAACAACTATAGTTGGTGTTAAAGACTCGACTGGGAATACAGTTTACGATCCTGAAAGAATTAACAGCATTTTCAGAGATTTTTATAAAGACTTGTATTCGCCCCAGATAAACCCATCAGATAATGAAATTAATGAATTCCTGGATAAAATAACACTTCCTAAACTATCAGATAGTCAAACAATGGAGCTGGATTCACCACTGACACCAGTGGAACTCCAGGAAGCCCTCAAAAGCATGTCCAATAAAAAGGCTCCAGGTCCAGATGGATTCCCAGCAGAATTCTATAAAGAATTCTGGAATATCCTGGCTCCACTATTTCACAAAATGCTACAAGAAACTGAGAAAAATAACAGTCTTCCAAAAAATATAAATTCTGCCAACATTAGTCTCCTGTTAAAACCAGGCAAAGATCCTGTATTACCTACCAGTTATCGTCCCATATCTCTTATCAACGTTGATCTTAAAATAATTTGTAAAGCCCTCTCAAAAAGATTAGAAAAGGTAACTCCTCTAATAATACATCCAGACCAAACTGGTTTTATAAAAGGGAGACATTCATCCACAAATTCACGCAGGTTATTTAATTTAATAGATTATTCTTACAGTAAAAATATTGAAACTGCAATATTCTCTCTAGATGCAGAAAAAGCTTTTGATAGAGTTAACTGGAAATTTTTATTTGCAGCCTTACATAAATTTGGTTTTGGAAATTATTTCATAAATTGGTTACAAATATTATACAGTTCTCCATCAGCATGCATTAGGACAAACAATCAAATATCTGCTAGTTTTGCTCTGCAAAGGGGAACCAGGCAGGGATGTCCACTCTCCCCCTCACTGTTTGCTATTTTCATCGAACCGCTAGCCGCAGCAATCAGGCAAACTACAGATATTAAAGGCATAAAATGCAAGAACATAGAGCACAAAATCAGTCTATATGCTGATGATGTGCTGCTCTTCCTCCGGCATTCACAAACCTCCATCTCTCAGGTTATTGGACTGATAAACTCCTTCTCAAAAGTTTCAGATTACTCTATAAACTGGCTAAAATCCACAGTTCTACCAATTAATTGCTCTTTCAACAATTCACTTACTACACAACTGCAATCAGGGAATATTACATATTTGGGTATCAAAGTTTCGCCTAAATTAGCAGATTTAACAAAACTAAACCACACCCCACTTTTAAAGAAAATTGAGGATGATCTGGCTAGATGGAAATCTTTACCCATATCTCTCATGGGAAGGATCGCATCAATAAAAATGATGGTTTTGCCTAGAATAAATTATTTATTCTCAATGATCCCAAATAAACCATCATCTGACTGGTTTAGATCCCTGGACTCCTCTATTTCTAAATTTCTGTGGAAAGATAAACGCCCTCGTATTAGATTAAAAACACTACAGAAATCCAAAGATAAAGGAGGACTAGAATTACCCAACTTTTATTATTATTTTCTAGCCAACAGGCTAGAATACATCTCAAGATGGATAAAACACACACCCCTTGATGAACCCTGGCTAGACGTAGAACAGACACTTTGCAATAATATAATGATCTCGGACCTTCCATTCATTAGCTCAAACATAAAACGACAGGAATGCTTTAAAAGCATCAATATCAGCTCCTCTC
>NC_056504.1:13904930-13905779 GCF_014905685.2 Nematolebias whitei
TCACTAATCCCATGTAAACGTACACCCATCTGGAACAACCCTGACATCCTACAACAGAATAAGATGATAAACTTCCCAGGTTGGAGGTGTAAAGGAATTGAATATTTGGAACATATATATGAAGAAGTGGACTACATCCCATTTAACAGATTAATTACACAATATGGGATTGATAAGAATAAATTTTTAGAATATCAACAAATTAAATCTATAACCAAAAATAAATTTAACCTTAATAACACTAGGATTGAAATGTCAACAAGTGTATTAGAATTCCTTAATCTTAACCCTCCCAAATTACTATCTAAGGTTTATCAGAAACTCAGTAAAATAGATGAAGCTATATCTCTTCCCATTGTAAAATGGGAGACAGACTTGTCAGTTAATTTGGACCAAAACTTTTGGTCGCAGATCTGTCTGAGAACTTTTAAGATGACTAAAAACTCGAATTTACAACTAATACAATACAAAATCCTTCATAGAGTACACTATACAGGTCAACGGATGTTCAGGATGGGTTTCGCATCATCTAATATTTGCTCACAGTGTACAGACAATATTCCGGACAATTACATCCACGCATTTTGGTTCTGTCCACCTGTTCAGAGGTTTTGGTGCCGGATATGTGAAGACTTATCAAAGTGTCTGAGATGTAATATTCCACTCTCTCCGTCAGTTTGCTTATTGGGCCACTTAGATGATGTCACCTTGGAGACAAAATCAATTCATATTATTCTCACTGCCCTATGTATAGCAAAGAAAACTATACTCATGAATTGGAAAAATAAAAATACACTTAGTATTAAACAGTATAAAGACCTTCTATTAGATTACATCAGTCTTGAGACA
>NC_056504.1:13905879-13906048 GCF_014905685.2 Nematolebias whitei
TCACTTCAGTTTTAGGTAAAGAGTGAAATTAAACGTTCTTTTTATTTTTCTGTAAGGCATTTTTGAGTTAAAAACTTCCTCAAAGCTGAATAAACACTGTTATCTTGCATTTTAAAAGTATAAAGGTATTTATGCAAAGAGCATTTACCAAAGAGACTTTATTCACTGT
>NC_056504.1:13906148-13907067 GCF_014905685.2 Nematolebias whitei
GTTGGTTTTAACCGAGTTTAGCCGAAGCTAACTTTAAGCTAAGCGGCTAACAACAGGATGTCAACCGAACGCCACAGGAAGTCATAGCGACCCCTACTGGACAACACAAACAGTGTCTGAGTTAAATTAAGAAGGTTGTACTGACACCTTCTGGATAAACGGAAGATCACAGGTTTTTCACTTCATTTTAGGTTTAAAGAGTGAAATTAAACGTTTTTATTTTTTTCTAAAAGGCATTTTTGAGTTAAAAAACTTCCTCAAAGCTGAATAAACACTGTTATCTTGCATTTTAAAAAGTAAGAGGTATTTATGCAAAGAAGCATTTACCAAAAAGACTTTATTCACTGTTAAATAGGTACAAAATAATGTTAGGAACTTTTTAAAAAAAAAAATATATATAGAAACGGTTCAAATATTCACAGAGTTGAAAAGTTTACTCATTTTGCTTGAAAGATAATACACGTTTAATTGCAAAATCACTAAATAAGAGTAAACTTATCAGGAAAAGAAACTTTTCTGTTTAAGTTGCCACCTAAAAATAAATCTTCCTATTTAATTCTAAATAGAAGCCACTGACAGGAGGACAACAGGAATAACAGTTTTTCTGAGGAAGGACTGATTAATCCTGATACATCAACAACTTTTCTTTTTCTTTTCACAACTTAGTTATATGAGTAACTGTTAAAATAGCAAATTTCTGGAACAGACCGGTTTAAAAACGCTTTAAACTGATTTGTTGTGAGAATTTTAGAAAAATTGCAGGTTTATAAAAAATTCAGTGCTTTAGAGTAAAATACACTAAAAAACAGCTTGGTAACTGATATCTGTTGAAAAATAAGCACATAAAAGTAACACTGCCAGAAGAGCATTTACTTAAATATTCATGAATTGGGGTAAAACCTGAGAAAGGTACCCACAT
>NC_056504.1:13907167-13911552 GCF_014905685.2 Nematolebias whitei
TGTTTTTGGTCTGCCATTTGGGGTCATTCTTATCAATCATCATGTTAGAATGTTCGAGCCAATCAGACCCTCAAGGCCAGACCAAAGACTGTCAAAGGGATCAAGCAATAGCAGTTTTACAAACTCAGAATGAAAATAACCAACGGACTCTAACTAAAATACTCTCCCAACAGAGTGAACTCGGTAGCATGTTACACGCTCTCGGACAACAAGTGGCCGCCATCACTGTGGACAAACCCGCACCCGCTTACCGTTCCGAACCAACCCCGGCTCCGCCATCAACATGCAGACAGGAACCCGATGTCAGACCCACCGAACTTTTCGAAGGAGACTCCAGACTGGTTGGTGGCTTCCTCCTTCAATGTGAGCTCGCTTTCGCCCAAGCACCCACCAGGTATGCCTCTGATTCGGCTCGTATTTCGTACATCGTTTCCGCTCTCAAGGGCGATGCTCTTCAGTGGGCTCGCGCGCACCTTCGCTCACGCCCGTTGGCCTCGCTGCCTTTCTCCTCCTTTATAAGAGACTTTCGATTAGTTTTTGACCACCCTCTATTACAGGAGGAGGCACAACAAAGACTGTTTACCATTAGACAAGGCACAAGTTCAGTCGCTAACTTCTCCATCCGTTTCCGGATCATCGCGGAGGAGTCGGGGTGGGGAGAGATCGCACTAAGAAGCGCTTTCCGGAACGCGCTCAACGACAACATTAAGGATCAGATCGCCACCCGAGAACCTCCCCAAGACCTAGAGGACCTGATAAATCTTGCTATTCGTATTGACAACCGGAACAGAGAACGTGAGTTAGAAAGGGACTACAAATCCTGGGACCGTCCGTCAACCGGAAGTAGTTCCCCGGTACCAGTCTTCCCCGAACCGGAACCTATGCAGGTGGGTCGTGCAAAACTGTCCCCCGAAGAGAGACAACGTAGGATACTCGCCAATGAGTGTCTCTACTGTGGTAAGAGTGGCCATTTTGTAAGAAACTGTCAGCTACGTTTAAAAGGAAGACTACCACAATAGTTCAGGGGATATTTGTGGGTAGTTCATCTTCTTCTCCTGAGAAAAGTTTCTGTCTTCCTGCATTAGTTTGTTTTGAAAATGTAAATTTCCCTACCCAAGCATTAATTGACTCCGGAGCTGAACAGTGTTTAATTTCTCTAGACATAGTCAAACATTTAAATCTGCCTATGTTCCCCTTGAATAACTCTATTAGCGTTTCAGGTCTCACCGGCCAAACCATCACCTCCATCACACACTGGACTCGGGACATTCATCTGGTCCTGTCAGGTAATCACCATGAGAAGTGTGATTTTTTCATTTTTTGACTCCCCCAAGCCCCAACTTATTTTAGGCTATCCTTGGTTATCGAAACACAATCCCCAGATCAACTGGAAGGATAATTTGATTGAACGCTGGGGCGACACCTGTTCTGTTGACTGCTTACGCTCTGCCATTATTTCCGGGTCCTTGTCACCTCCGGTCTCAGAGGAAATTGACCTCTCCAAGGTACCTTCAGTTTATCATGCTCTGTCCACAGTCTTCAGTAAGCAGGAAGCTATCTCCCTTCCACCTCACCGCCCCTATGATTGCCCCATCGATCTCCTTCCTGGGGCCCCTCTGCCGTCCAGCAGACTTTATAATCTGTCGGGCCCCGAGAGGGAGACTATGAGGCAATACGTGGCGGAGTCCTTAAGATCAGGAATAATTCGCCCTTCCACTTCCCCCCTCGGTGCTGGGTTTTTCTTTGTTTCTAAGAAGGATAAATCCCTGAGGCCCTGCATCGACTACAGGGGACTTAATGCAATCACCGTTAAGAATAAATACCCCCTGCCACTCATCGATTCTGTGTTCGACCGACTTCGTGACTCCAAGATTTTTACCAAGCTTGATCTTCGCAACGCCTACCACTTGGTAAGAATTCGAGAGGGAGACGAATGGAAGACAGCATTTAAGACTCCCCTCGGACATTTTGAGTATCTAGTTATGCCCTTTGGTCTCACCAATGCCCCAGCCGTCTTTCAAAACCTGATTAATGATGTCCTAAGAGATTTTTTGGACGATTTTGTGTTTGTTTACTTAGATGACATTTTAATCTTCTCTCGGGATCCCACTCAACACATTGGACACGTTAAAGCAGTTCTTCAAAGGCTCCTGGAAAATAAGCTGTACGTCAAAGCTGAGAAATGCGACTTTCACTCACCATCTGTACCTTTTCTGGGTTTTATTTTTGAGGAGGGTCGGGTTCGATCCGATCCTGAGAAGGTGAAGGCGGTGATGGACTGGCCTACACCCCAGGACAGACGACAGCTCCAACGGTTCCTGGGCTTTTCCAACTTCTATCGCCGTTTCATCAAAAACTACAGTCAGGTAGCCACACCACTGACTCAACTCACCTCTCCCATCCGTAAGTTTTTCTGGTCCCCAGAGGCTGAGACCGCCTTCCAGGAACTGAAGGGACTCTTTTCATCTGCTCCCATCCTCTCTCATCCTGATCCCCGTCGACAGTTCATCGTGGAGGTGGATGCGTCTGCTACTGGTGTGGGTGCGGTACTATCGCAACGATCCCCTTCGGATGGTAAGATCCACCCCTGTGCGTTCTTTTCTCGGCGATTGTCCCCCGCCGAGAGAAATTATGACGTCGGGGACAGGGAACTGTTGGCCATCAAGTTGGCCCTTGAAGAATGGAGACACTGGCTTGAGGGGGCCAACTTACCATTTGTAATCTGGACTGACCACAAGAATCTTGCCTACATTCAGGGGGCAAAGAGACTTAACGCCCGCCAAGCCCGTTGGTCACTCTTTTTTGCCCGTTTCAATTTTTCTATAACTTACATTCCTGGCTCACGCAACGTTAAACCTGACGCTCTCTCTCGCCAGTTTTCGACTTCTGAGACCGAACCACCTGAGGACATTCTGCCCCACACCTGTACCGTCGCCATTATGAGGTGGGACATTGAGAGGGAGATTCTGGAGGCCCAAAGGAGCGAACCGGATCCTGGCACTGGTCCTCCAGGTATGAAATTTGTTCCCGCTTCCGTCATCGGCAAGGTCTTGCATTGGGTCCACTCGGCCAAATTCTCATGTCACCCAGGTATGAACCGTACTCTGTCCCTTACTAAGAGACATTTCTGGTGGCCAAACATGGACAGAGACGTTCGCCAATACGTGTCCGCCTGTACCACCTGTGCCCGTAATAAGACCAGCAACAAACCCCCAGCAGGTCTCCTCCTTCCCCTTCCTACACCGGGGCGCCCATGGTCCCACATAGCCCTGGACTTCGTCACTGGGTTGCCAGTTTCGGAGGGTAACTCAGTTGTCTGTACCATCATTGACCGTTTTTCCAAAGCAGCACACTTCATCCCCCTGATTAAGTTGCCCTCAGCACTCGAGACTGCCCAGATCCTAGTAAAACATGTTTTTCGATTGCATGGTATTCCCCTTGACGTTGTCTCAGACAGGGGTCCTCAATTCATCTCTCATGTTTGGAAGTCCTTCTGCCAGACCTTGGGAGCCACCTCCAGCCTGACGTCGGGTTATCATCCTCAGTCCAACGGACAGACTGAGAGGTGCAACCAAGAGCTCGAAGCTGCTTTAAGGTGTGTCATCGAACTCAATCCAACCACCTGGAGTCAACATCTGCCTTGGGTTGAGTATGCACATAATTCCCAGACGTCGTCCGCTACTGGCCTCTCCCCCTTTGAGGCCTCCCTGGGGTACACTCCTCCCCTGTTTCCCTCTCAAGAAGCTGAGATTTCTGTTCCCTCTGTCCAGCACCATCTCCGTCGTTGTCGCAGGGTTTGGCGCCAGACCAGAGCAGCACTCCTCAGGACGGCCGACCAGAACAAACGATTTGCCGACCGACGCCGTTCTCGTGCACCCCTGTACCAGGTGGGGCAACAGGTTTGGTTGTCCACCAGAGACATTAAGCTGAAAGACACACCCAGGAAGTTGGCCCCCAGATTCATTGGTCCCTTTCCCATTGTCAAAATCATCAACCCTGCAGCCATCCGTCTACGACTACCCCCCACCCTGCGTATACATCCCACGTTTCATGTCTCCCAGGTCAAACCTGTCTCCGTCAGCCCTCTTCACCCTCCTACCCGCCCTCCACCTCCGCCCCGGTTCATCGACAATGACCCCGTTTATTCTGTCCGACGCCTACTGGACGTTCGTCGCCGGGGCCGGGGTCGTCAGTATCTGGTGGACTGGGAGGGCTACGGTCCAGAGGAGCGTTCATGGGTTCCTCGCTCCTTCATCGTGGACCCCTCCCTCATCACTGCCTTTTACAGGGCTCACCCAGAAAAGAGATCGCCTGGGGGCGATGCTTGAGGAGGGGGTACTGTAGGATTCCCTGCTTCCTCCTCCAACAACCTCCACTCTGCAGCT
>NC_056504.1:13911652-13919975 GCF_014905685.2 Nematolebias whitei
TGCATATAGTTTAAGGCCTTATGTAAAATCCCCTTCATAAGCCCACCTTAAACCACATAATTGCATGACACATTGAACCAGAACGGCACAGGCTGGACGTCGCTGGAGACAACCTTCGCTGGAGGCGACCTGCAATCCTGACGTTGGTCTCCACTCTTCATCCAGTGGCCGCTTCTTCAGTTCAATCCAAGGGTACCCCTCTGTATGCTGATTAATCAACACTTCCAATCGTTGTGGATTTACCGTTGTGGATTATATGACTTTTTCCAATGGATTACAGACTCTGTTTCCAAGGGGGTTAAGCATTGCTACAATGGAATTATCGAGACGATATGGAATTATAATCAACACAATGGAATACCAAGAACATTGTGGAATTACCTTGACTTTGTTTCCTTGCTGGATTACTTCTGACTTTGGTCTTCCTTGCTGGATTACTTTTGACTTTGGTCTTCCTTGCTGGATTACCTTTGACTTTGGTCTTCCTTGCTGGATTACATCAAGCTCAAGGACATTTGAAGGTCTAAGTTCACGGTTGGAATTCATCCCCATGGACAGGTGATGATTTCCAAAGGGGGGACTGTAGTGAACCTGATCTGAACCTGATCTGACCCTGATGACCTCAAATCTATCAGATGGACAGAGACTGTTATTTCATTGATCTGAATACAGTTTGAGCCATCTGGTGACTTTCCTTCTTGAATTAATCAAGCAGAAAAGACAATTCTCTATGATCATCACTGTTTTACAAATGTTTGATAATCAAATTGTGTTAGTTCACTCAATGTTTACAGGTTGAAGAGAACTACTCATTTTTATTTTACATAAACAGTAAGTAATGATTTTTATTCCTCATTTAAAGAAGAAATCAGGTTAATGTGCATTTCTTGATTTTCTGTCTGAAATGAGCCAAGTTTTGTAAGTATGTTAAAGGTCGGTTTCGGTCAACTAAAATGTTTACCGAGGAAAAATGTCATGTTTAAACTTTTTCAGAAGATAATAAGAGGGAGACGCCACGAAGTCTGGTTTTTCTGCAATTATCTTTCTGTTAGTTGTTGAACAATCTCATTCTCTGACCTCGACTTATGATAACATCTTACATCACAAACCACACCTTTTCCTGGTCCATAGACCAATCAAAAGCTCTCAAATGACCCGGAAGTCGACCCATTTAAAATGTGGCAACTTCCCAGTTCACCAGGAGTTGCAAGAGTCCGAGAGTCTGGGAGTGACAGAGAGTAAGAGTCTCAGAGTGATGGAGGTTCTGAAGAAGTTCTAGAGTCTGAAAACTCTGATGTCTGATGGGGAAAACTCTGATGTCTGAAGCCCAGAGTGCTTCCGTTGGAATACAGAATGCAGTGACGATGTTGGGATTATAATTTCTGTTTGAACACCACGTACGACTCTCTGAGGGTTTGGCAGTTCTCACGGAGACGCTGAAAGAGTCAGAAAGGAACCTACGCCGATGCTGATTCCATCGTCAACCAGGTAGAAGGTTCTATTTTCGACTAAGTGTACTGGAGGCCAGCTGATATCTGATGGAGCGTGCACGTTTTCTGGTCAAACAGATTAATTCCCTCACATATCTCTCTGTAAGATAAATCTCCATCTCCATCTTAAACTCTGCTTTCTCATAAAATCAGTACAGATATTTTAGAAATATCTGAAGCAAAGTCCTCAATCACCGCCGCGTGATTGAAGCTCATTATTTGTGAAACTTGTCTGTTATTATTTTCATATTTCGCCAAATTAATGTAAATGTTTGATGTTAAACTTTGATTCTGAAAATAAATGACCGCATTCATTTGATGGGTCAAAGATAATAACGTCTCTCGTTCGCATTTCTGTTAAAATTCAATGCACGACATTTACACAGTCAGAAAGATGAGGAACTCGTGAAAAGTATGCATATATTTCCCGATATTGTCATACTACAGTTGGTGGCGTACGTCCGTACGTTACTACTACACTGGCATAGGTCAACTCATAAATATGGTTTTAACTCAGTGAGGCTAACAGATACTGAGCTCAGATTTGTTGTGGTAGTAGCTGAGAGTTATTCACAACACAAACTTTGAGTGTGACATCCCATGGTAAGTCACGAGGCTTTGCATAACATTTAATTTAAGGTTTCAACTCTGTCCTTTCTCCACATTAGATGATCTTAGTTTAAAACTAAATCCAAACCATAATTCCTACTATCACCTCTAGCTCCCTGTCAGATGAGGCAACTTTAAAAATGTCACTAGAACCTGGGCCTGGTTCTGCTGGTGGACCTGCCATTGTGTATCTGTTCCTCCTTCCTGTTCCTCTCAAACCCAGCCAGTCGAAGCAGATGGACGCTTGTCCTGAGCCTGTTCCTGCTGGAGGTTTCTTCCTCAAGAGGGAGTTTTTCCTTTCCACTGTTGCAACTGTGCTAGCTTAGGATGGGAGACTGTGACAAAGTGTCTGGTTTTTATGTATGTGAATGTTTCTGTTCAGTGCAACTTCTGTTGTGAATTGGCACTGTATAAATAAACTGAATTGAATTGAAACTCTGGCCTGAAAGGAGACGGGTGATATGCATTCCTTCAAGAAACACTAGGCCTTTAATTAAATTGTATACAAAACCAAGATCCAGACCAAGACATGCCAGACCTGATTAAAGAATGAGAATGTTGGGTGAAAACAAACCAGTGGGCTCAGCATCGCATCCATGTCAGGTGCTAAAACAATAGATCGTGCTGACTTGTTTTCACAGCCCTCTCTGGACGGGGCTGTGCGAGAGCGCATGCCAAAGCAGTCGGTCAGAGTGACTGTGCAAAGTGCTTCACAGTGCATCAGCTCCGGTTGTAAACAGCTCCAGCCTGTTAACGTAGTTTGTAACAAAGTACGTTAACAGGGCTTTTTACGGCGGCGTTATGACGTGAACGGCCTGTTGTCTGCAGGTGCCACTTAACCTTTCACTCAGCTCCCCTCTCTCATTCACTCATGGCTGGTCTTACTGTTGATTCACTCCGTTTAACTCACCAAGTGAAACCATCTGGGCAAAATCTATCATCCAGAGGCTGTTGCCATCTGTGATCTCACCAGACCTTTGTCACACTCACTGTAATGGCTGTAATAACAGCTGAAGTTATAATGACAACCATTCTCAGGGACATATTTAAAGGGATTATGGGCATCTATCTCTACATGTAGACTGTTGGTGGATCTGCAAAGGACCTGCGATAATCTCCATGAGAGAGCAGAAAACCAGCCTGCGGTGAAGCTGCTGTTGTCTTCTTTGTGTCAAAGTTTAGGACAGTTCAGGTGAAACATAGTTTGGACGAGGTGCTGTTTCTTGTGTATGAGGCCTCTCTCTTCCAGGAGCTCAGTGCCTTTGGGAAATAATGAAAAATAAACACAGAGCCTTGATGTTGACTTAGGGAGAAGTGATCCACAGGTTATAACTGCACTCCTCCTTCTCCTGCTCTCCCATGACTCTTGGATGAGTTTATGTAAACTAAGCAGACTGCCCCCCTCCCCCAATCCACACACACACACTTTGGCCTCCAGGGCAATGAAAGGCAGATGCTGCTGTCATATCTCATTTACACCTATTGCTCCGCAGCTGTAATGGATACATGGGGAGCGTTTGTGATACAAGTGAGCAAGCTGACCTTTCTCACTCAGAGGGATAATTAATTCAGCTAGTTTGTATTTGTAAAGCCATAAACAGAAGCAACAGGCTAATGATGTAGCAACCAGATGATGTGAAAATGGACTCTTTGGTCAAAGCGCTACAATCCAACAAAAATCTGAAGAATTGTCTGAAATGGTTTTATCAGTAGAAAAACAAAGTAATAAAAAAACTTACCTTTAGGTAAGGATCATTTTACAAACGTTCACCCATCTACAAGTTTACATTTAGAGCTACTGTGCACCTACCTGCTTGTTGGATCATAGCACGAAGATCTGGTTGGGACTGGTGTGAACCAATGGTGTGCTGGTGGCGCCATCTTGTGGCTGAATAGGTATACAACACCAAAGACGAGTTGAAATAAATTCAGTATCTCACAAAAACATGGAATAATTTGATGAATGTCAACTATAGATCAGACCACCACTTTTTAAGTCACTGTATTTTGGGAGTATGTGAAGGAGAAAGAAGCACAGCAAATTGTTAGAATGAAGTTTAAAGTATTTTAATTACTGGAAAATCCTTTTCAGAGCACTTGTAGCTTAGAATGATGCCTCTTCAGGGGTCTCCCAGCGAGTCATCCTCCTCCATCTCACTCTGTCCTCACTCCAACTACCTCCATGTCCTCTCTAACTGCATCCTTAGATCTCCTCTTTGTCTTTTTACTGGCAGCTGCATTTCTAACATCCTTCTACCATTATACCCACTGTCCCTCCTCTGGACATGTCCAAACCATCTCAGTCTGGCCTCTCTAGATTTATCTCACAGTTGTTCAACCTGTGCTGTACCTCTGATTATCACGTTCCAAATCTTATCCATCCTTGTCACTCCTAAGGAGAACCTCAACACTTCCTTCATTTCTGTCACTTCTTTTTTTGTCACTGAAACTGTCTCCAGACCATACAACATAGCTGCTTTTTTAAAAAATATATTTTTTTTTCTTTGACTTTTGCTATCACTCTTTTGTCACAAATTACTCCTGAAACTTTTCTCCATCCACTCCGACTTGGACTCTTTTCTTCACCTCTTTACCACTCGCCCCATCAGTGTTGACCCTCACCAATTTGGCACCCTATAATGTGGTGGTGCTCCCTCGTCAGTTTTCTAAATCTCGCTGCCAATTTACATACACACAAACAAGAAACTAAATTGTCATTGATATGATCTTTAATTTAACGATAATAAAACAGTTAACAATATAATGAATTTGAAACAGAATATCAAAAGCTTTCACCATACCTGCCAACATTTGCTGATGACAATGAGGGACACCTACACATATTAATGAGTCCCTGTGGAGTAAAGCAGTTCTTGGTGGGTCCAGAGACATGATGCTACCCCATAATTTTTCAAAAATCTACTCAAAACTATGCTTTTTACAGACTTAGAGATGTGTTGTGGCAACCCCTGAAGGAGAAGCTGAAATCAAAAAAAGAAGGCACACTTAACTAATTTCTTAGGAATAATAGAACTAAATTGTTATATTATAGATTTATTGAAAGGCACTGATGCTTTTAAGCTGAACTCTAGATGAGCTCATGCTTGAAAATTACATCACGCTTATTTTTTTACACACTGAGCACCATGAGTTTGTTTAAACCGAGTCAATCTGTAAATTTATGAAAAAAAAATACAATAAAAGAATACAACTTTATTCATAAAGCGCTTTAAAATTAACACAGTTG
The DNA here is from genome assembly GCF_014905685.2 of Nematolebias whitei. Taxonomy (NCBI): domain Eukaryota; kingdom Metazoa; phylum Chordata; class Actinopteri; order Cyprinodontiformes; family Rivulidae; genus Nematolebias; species Nematolebias whitei. The sequence continues at coordinate 13,916,999 of NC_056504.1, forward strand.
GCCAAAGTGCTGTACACTGATAACACATAAAAGCAAGCATAAAAACTATCAAATCAATTGAAACAGTGAACATAACGAACTGTTAAAATAATAAACACAGCAAACAGTAAAAACAATAAAAATAAATAAATTAAAAACAGTAAAACCAACATTTCAAGCTGAATTAAAAGCCAAAGAGAAAAAAATGTGTCTTCAGAGAAGAGTTAAAAACAGGAAGTGAGTCAGCTTGCCTGACATCTAAAGGCAGCTCATTCCACAGTTTAGGGGCAGTGACTGAGAACGCTCGGTCACCTCTCAGCCTCCTGTTAGACTTTGCAAAAACAGGAACAAACTCTTGGGGATTGTCAGGATGTGCAGCAAAACTGCTGGAATAGCCCTACAGAACCTCACTGACCTACACAATTTGAGGTCAGTGAACAAGGCCAGGCTGATTCTGGCAGATCCTGATCACCCACTCCATGGTGAGTTCAGGTTGCTTCCATCTGGATGCAGGTATCCGCTGCCCAGATGTAGGACAAACAGACAGAAAAACTCATTCATCCCCGGAGTGATCAGGCTTCTCAAGGAACATTGATGACTCCTGTATTGTTATTTTAATGTCTTAATGCCTTGTGTAGTATGGATGTTTTATATCTCTACTGACTGTGAAACTAATTGCCCCTCGGGGATAATAAAGATACTTGAACTTGAACTTGGGATGACCAACAGCAACTGATCTGCTGACCTTAGAGAGCGTGAGGGGACGTACAGTCGGAGCAGGTCAGACAGATACTGTAGACCGAGACCATAGAGACATTTGAAAACAAGTAAAAGAACCTTAAAATTAATCCAGAAATGAACAGGGAGCCAGTGTAGTGATTCTAAGACAGGGGTGATGTGCTCTTGTTTTCTGGTACCAGTTAAAAGGTGAGCAGCAGCATTCTGAACCAGCTGAAGTCGAGTCAGTAATGACGAGCTCAGACCAATATAAATTGAATTACAATAGTCCAGACAAGTTGTAATAAATGCATGGATTAAAATCTCAAAATGATGCTGCACAAGAAATAGTTTGACCTTGGCCAGTTGTCTCAGGTGATAAAAGCTGGACTTGATCACTGATTTAATCTGCATCAAGTTTAAAATCATTGTCCAGCCTCACACACAGGTTAGTTGTTGTCTCGGTCAGGTGTTTTGTTAAAGGACCCAGATCTTCGTGGACTTTGGAACCATCACTGGGTTTACACAACAAGACCTCGGTCTTTTGCTCATTAAAATGTAAAAGAAATCTGTGACATCCATGCTCTGACTACTGCCATACATTCCAGGAGTTTGTTCAATGAGTATTGTTTATCATGTTTTAATGGAACATAAATTTGGCTATCATCAGCATAAAAATGCAAAGTAACACCATGTTTCCAAAGAATATATCCCAGAAGGAGTAAATAAAAAGAAAACAGAAGGGATCCAAGAATAGATCCTTGAGGTACTCCACATGTGAGAAATAAAAACCCTGCACTATATAACCTTATATAGTAACAAAGCAGGCAACCCTGAGAAATCTACATACATACATGGATCTAAATACAGAACAAGTTACCTTCATAAACTTGTCACCTACATATTAAATCAACTATATCCAGATAAAACATTATAAAGTCGTAAAGTGCAATGTACTAGTTGAGTAGATCACAAGTGTATATGCCCATACCTAAAAACAAAAGATGCTTGAGAAATGTATGTAACTTGTTCTATTACTAAATAAAATACAACTACTTCCCATTAACAAAGTTGTTATGTCCTCCTATATCCTACTGTGTGCTCACACCCAGATTTTCCATCATTTATTAATTACATGAAGGAAATGTTTACCTAACTTGTTTTACCTCATTTTAATTTAATATAAGAGCTTTATTTAAAATAATCTCTTGGGGGGACAAATAAAATGTTAACAAGGACCAGATTTGGTCTGCAGGTCTTGAGTTTGACATATGCTTTAGACTATAAGAACAAACAGAACAAACAGCTGGGCCTACAATTATAATATATAAAGAGGTGGAAGAGGAATAGCATTTTAATTGACCATTATAGGCAGAGCAAACATTAGCTAACTAGAGAAAATAAGTATAAAAACAATAAATGGTAAACAAATGTGAAACGCCTGCTGAACAAATTTACTGGTAATCTTTACAAACCTCCCTGACTTTCCTACTTTTCTGCTCAGGCTGCTGCAGAACATTAGATGATGCTACAATGTGCAAAACCTATTTCTTGATTAGCAAACAGGTTTCAGTTGAAAATACTGTTGTTTTGCAACAGATTATTATTTTTTTAACAGTACCTCTTGTTCTTTCTTGTTTTCATTCCTCTTCTTGCCTTTTCCTCCTTCCTTGAACACCATAGAGTTTTGGTTGTTTAGACATTATTTGTGCATTTTGGGCATGAAATATGAAGATAAAAGTCTTAAAAGTAGTCAAACAAGAATAAAGAGAGGAGATCTATATGTGTACAATAAGATCTACAAGCATACCACAAGATTCACAAATAAATGCATCAACAGTTTCTTCAGATGTACACATTTCAGTTTGTATAAGTACAAAAGTTTTGTATATTGTCAAATACATGTGCACAAATTACCTGTTGTGGACGAATCAGTTAACAGGAGTGCACAGTGCAGCTGCACGTATGTGACTTTTGAGACTTTCTGACCGCTCCACATTCACAAAGATAATGTTGTGTTCAAGGCTGGTGAAAAACTGGGACATGTGAGCTTTTCCAGATTTGCTGAGTTATTGGGAAAAGACATTTCTAACTTGGCACAATTGTTCACAACCTCTATAATAAAACAAACATACAGTACTTACAATAACTTTACTGGGTTATGAAAATGTTAATTAAGGGAACTGTACGGGTATAAAAAACAACCTAACATGAGCAGATTATTCTTCATCTGGAAAAAGTTTCTGGGGAAGAAGGAAAAAAAAAAAAAATAAATATATAT
>NC_056504.1:13920075-13923195 GCF_014905685.2 Nematolebias whitei
TAGGTGTGTGTGTATATATATATATATATATATACACACACACCTAGTAGTTTTTCCACAAGAATAACCTAACTCAGGGTTATTCAGCTGATGGCCAATGAGCCACTTTTGACCTGCAGTTGATTTAAGTCCAGCACATCGATGAGCTCATTAACAAAAGAAGAAAGAAAAACATCCCTTTGAGATACCTTTAAAGATCTTGAAATGGCAAATATATGAGTTAGAGAGGTAATCCTGTTATGTACCCATCTCAATTGTCAACATTTTCACAAGCATACAGAGCGCCCTCTCCACTGAAAGTATTAACTTACACAGCACAGTGCCAGGTCAGGCCTCATCCTGAAACTTCATTCTTCAGCATGGACTGTTCGACCAGTTTTTCCACTTATACGCACCTGGAAAACATCTGACTCATGGGGTCTGTTTACAGCCAACAACAGAGATTTCAACATAAATGCCAAAGCCAACCTGAACAGGACATTAACAAGATTAACAGGAACAGCCCATGTCCACTCTCATAAACATCAGAAACAATCAGAAACACTGCACATATAATTTCAACAAGGCTACCCAGCATGCTTTGCAGCTCACACAGTCTCTCTGGGACTCTCTCACAGAGAGAACTTTGTGAGTTTGGGAGATAAAATAAAGCTAAACAGAGACACACATCTTTATTTTAATCTGCGGCCTACAAATATCTGTGTTTTGGTGTTAATAAGGTCTAACTGTAAGAATTAAATGAGCAGAAACATGAGTTAAAAGGCTGCGTGCTCTCACAGGGTGCACCGTGCTCTCACAGGGTGCACTCTCTCCTGCTGTGCAGGGAGTCGTCCTGATAAACTGACCAAGTTTATCAGGATGTTTAACAGATTTATTACTGATGAAGACAGACAGCAGTTTTGTAGTTAGTTTACAAATAGTTAACCACAAATAAGACTGATTAATGAGTTAATTCATTATAGTAAATGACACGAAGGAGACGTGGTCCCCTCAAAGCTCACCTCTGAGCAGGACGTGGACGCTTCACCTGTGATTTATGAACCGTTTGAGAAAGAACTGGTCTGTGCAGCCATTTTATTGTAAATGAGAACTGGTTCTTAATGGACCCAACTAGAACAGCAACATGTTGGTCATTCAGGGAACATCAAAAATGACAAAAAAAGCAAACTTTTTTTTGTTGTTAACATTTTGAAAAGCGTAGATTTGGCAAGTCAGAGATGGAAGAATAATATTTGTGTTGAATAAGAGACAATGTGTTATTTTTGTTTTTATTATTGTTTCACATTAGAATATCACTACTTTTATTGCAAGGAAATAAATTTCTTTGAATGACACACTTGGATTCTGGTTTTCAACCAGTTTGACAAGACTGTCAACAAGGAAGAGGGCCGGCAATGGAGGAGGGGCCGTACCAAAGAGACCATCTTATCACAAGCAGAACTGGTTTGTTCCACTTTGGAGTAAGATGTTGGGGGAAGAATCAGTTTTGTTGTGTGTTTCCTTGACTGATGAAGCCTTCTGGATCAAAGGCGAAACGTTTCGGCACAAAAAAAAAAAAAAAACTGTCCAGATGACCTGACTGAAAAATGTTGGACATTTGGATTCTGTTTATTACATTTTTGAGTCAATGCAGCAAAACAAACAGACACAAAGATTAGCCCTGACTTAACACCTGTTGATGTTTATTTCACATGTACAGTCCACAAAGTTAACATTTTCTTCTTGTGGAAAAACGACAGTAAAAATATATTTCTGGTATTTTTAGCAGAGGAAGAAAGTACCATGAAAAATATGTTTTAAGTGTTTGTGCATATGTGTTTTAATATATGAGTTATGAGCTATTTTGCCAAGTTAGAAATGTGTCGAATCAATAACTCAATAAGGCTCAGATGTCCCAGCTTTTAACCAGTCTTGAACTGTTATTATTATTAATAGTATTACAGTATTCCGTAATTTTTATTGTGCATTTTTTCTTCATATTAAATAATATTACCTACCAGTTTTAATAAGAATAATGAAAGCAACTTTTTTGTCCTTCATTTGTGGTTTCCTGTGCCTGAACAATAAATACTTGATGCCTAATTAACTGTAAAATGATAAAGTTGTTAAAAGTGAGCTAGCTCATGTAAGACGTACATAAACGGCGACACATTGTTAAAAACGAATACATATGTATATATGTATATATATATATGTATATATGTATATATATATATATGTATATATATATATATATATATATATATATTCGTTATCGCGGTATAAAACATATCGTCTCTTCCGGTTGTGTGTTCAGACAGTGACAAAGTTTGCGAAGAGGCTCCGAGCACTAATTAACTGTATTAATGACACCTGTGCTGTTCCTGCTGTCTCGTGCGTTAATTAACTGTATTAATGACAGCTGCGGTGTGTGCTGTCAGAACAGTCTGCTGCTGAGGAAAGGCTGGAGTCGGGAGGGGTCGCTATAGGGACATTTATGTCAGGACCAGTTCTCTGTGTTCACTGCTCTGTGTTCAACAGTTATACCGCCTAAAGTGTGTAAGTTTTATCAAGTTAAACTTGTTTTTATCGAACATTTCCGATAAATCATGGATCAACTTGGCGTTTTAACACATATCAGGTGAAGTCTTACTCGAAGTATGTCACGTGAGGTTATCAATAAATATTTTTTTTTTTCATAATTGAAAAGACTGTCATTCCATGAAGGCATGCACGTGAGCCGTCGTCCTTCATGCTAAATTCACCATGTTGAGTGATGATGATGATGAAGCTGTAGATGTTCAGGTCAAACAGTAAAATATAATTAATCACAGTTTTGTGGCATGTCATGAGAAGCCAGAGCTTGTGTTGAGGATGACTCTCAGCCACCACCATGACAAATATTATATGGAACACCAAAATACTCCAAAATAAATAAAACATTATGAAATATGTCTCAAAGCTAATTTATTATGAAAAAAAAAATCTGTATCTCATAATTGTGTTTTCCGTGTCTTACTTATTTCATAATGGTGTTTTTCATAACTACTTATTTATTTCATAATGGTGTTTTTCATAACTACTTTTTTATTTCATAATGGTGTTTTTCATAACTACTTTTTTATTTCATAATGGTGTTTT
>NC_056504.1:13923205-13923514 GCF_014905685.2 Nematolebias whitei
AACTACTTATTTATTTCATAATGGTGTTTTTCATAACTACTTATTTATTTTATAATGGTGTTTTTCGTAACTACTTATTTATTTCATAATGGTGTTTTTCATAACTACTTATTTATTTTATAATGGTGTTTTTCCATAACTACTTATTTATTTCATAATGGTCTTTTTCATAACTACTTTTTTATTTCATAATGGTCTTTTTCTTAACTACTTATTTATTTCATAATGGTCTTTTTCATAACTACTTATTTATTTCATAATAGTGTTTTTCATAACTACTTATTTATTTCATAATGGTGTGTTTCATAA
>NC_056504.1:13923524-13939517 GCF_014905685.2 Nematolebias whitei
TTCATAATGGTGTGTTTCATAACTACTTATTTATTTCATAATGGTGTTTTTCATAACTACTTTTTTATTTCATAATGGTGTTTTTCATAACTACTTATTTATTTCATAATGCCACTTTGCAGCAGAATGACTTCAGCTGTCAATCAATGTCAGTGGGTTGAACCTGCACGTCCACTGGCTGATCCTTCACCATTAGTTTTCCTGAATACCTGCTCACTGGTACAGCTAGAATAGCAGCTAGCAGCAACTTGCTAGGTCAACATTCATGAAGGATGGCAGAGTTGCATGAACTTTGTTCAGCTCAGGTAACTTTAGCAGATCAAACTGAGAGGATGACGTTCTCAGAAGATACAGGTGTCATGGCACAAAGTGATGGACTTCCAAAAATCGAACATAATCCTCTCAATGACATCATGATAAACACAATTATGAAATAAAATAAGATAAATTTTCATTTTTATTATTTTATTTCATAATGTTTATTTATTTAATTTTGAGCATTTTGGTGTTCCACAATCTTAGCTCAATATCTGTCATTTATAGACATTTTCTTGTAATGTCAAATATGGTGGCCATTTTGAATTGGACTTACTTTAAAAGTTGTAAAGATACTACCAATGAAAGTTTCTTTAAAATCTGTTCATTGGTTTATAATATATTCTGTTAACAAACAGTTGACTTTGATGGTTAATTTTAAAGTTTTAATCTTGTGCAGCACTTTAAGTGTTGTGAATGACTCTCAGCTACTACCACACCATACTTTAGCTCAATATCTTGATCTCTCCCTGGCATTTTTACTTTTTAATCCAGTTTGATTCATCTTATAGTCTTATATTTATTTTAACATATCTGAAATAAAAGTATTATGGCCATTTTCTGATTTCTATTGTCAGTTAGCTGTGGCAGTCATCTTGAATTGGGTTGAAGTGGATTAGTTGTAGATTTACATCTAACGATATTTTTCTGGGGCAGCACCGTGGATCAACTGGTAGAGCTGCTGCCTCTCAGCGAGCAGGTCCTTGGTTCAAACCCCGGTCCAGGAGCCTTTCTGGGTGGAGTTTGCATGTTCTCTCCGTGCATGCGTGGGTTTTCTCCGGGTGCTCCAGTTTCCTTCCACAGTCCAAAAACATGCATGTTAGGCTGATTGGTAACTCTTAATTGTCCCTAGTGTGAGATATTTTGCTAACAGAGTTGACTCCAAATAGGTAATGACAGATTTTTAAATGAAGATCTTGTTAACAGTGCTCAGGATGTGTTGGAATCAATCTTACCACACCAGGTTTCAGGTTAATATTTGTTAAAGGAACTGAATTAGTCATGTTTATGTTTGCTAAGGTCAGTTAGCTGTGGCAGCCATTTTGAAATGGGTTGACTCCAAATTTTGATTAGTTCTAGATATCCATCTAATGATTATTTTTTGAGAGTTTAAAAAAAATCTGAAATGGGCTCAAACATTATTGCCCACCTTTACGTTTTGTTGGCAGGTGATAATCTTAAACAGGCAGTGGTTTATAATCAGGACTGAAAGGGATTAGGTCCAGCTGCCTTATGTGAGAATATCAATAAAATGAGACTCAGAAGACAGAGATAAACAAGGCATGAGACTAAATGAAACAAAGAGACAAAATTACAACATTAGTAATACAGGACCATGGGAGTGGTGGCGCAGAGGTTAGAGAAGGTGGGCCTGTGATCAAAAGATCGCTGGTTCGACTCCTGGTACCGACAACATCAAAATGTGAGTGGGATAGGTGAAGCACACCAACCTGCCCCCACCCTCATTTGCCCCACACTGGGCCCTTGAGCAAGACCCTTAACCTCCACCATCTGCTCACCCCCAGACGCCCTAGCAGCTCCCTGCTCCACACAGAGGGCTGTGGTAGCTCTGTGGTTGCGTCAGGAAGGGCATCTGCTGTAAAAATAATTGCCAAGTCTTCGTGCGACTTAGTTCGATGTGGTGACCCCTGAAGAAGGGAGCAGCAGAAAGAAGAAGAAGAAAAAATAAATAAATATAAGACTATAAGATGAATCAAACTGGATTAAAAAGTAAAAATGCCAGGGAGAAATCAAGTTTACAAAATAACACATAACCAACAAAACCAACTAAAATAAAACTCCATGATCATATACAGTTGTATACTAGCCCCATGCTTCTGAAAGATTCAAAACTGGAGACACAAACCGGACAAATAATTTGTGATCATTTCGTCTTTTTCAGTCTGGGTGTGAGTTCTCGTCTGTGCCCACAGTCCTGATGTTTCATAACCCAACCATAGTTTCACCCAAACGTACCCTAGACCAGGGGTGCCCAAGGTGGGGCCCACGGGCCAAAGTTGGCCTGCCAAACTGTCCTCATTACTGTATTAAAATTTCCTTTGGAGTGTCAATGTGTTTACACTCAGTCATTCTGACTTTAATGTTAATGTTAAATGCAAAGTCAGCCCAGTGACTACCTTAATGGCACTATACAGCTGGAGTGGCTATTTTGTGCATTACATTATTTAATTTGACTAATTTATATTTTATTTTGACAGACTTCCTACAGCTTCCTGCCACTGAAAAACATTTTTCTTTGAGCCTGCACTAATACGCTTATAAATCACACATAAAGCATTTTAAAATAGCCTAAATTATAAATATGAACTGGCTTCAGTAGTGATTTTAATCTCTTTTTGGGGGTGCTCAAGCACCCCTAAATTAAAACTCAGCACCTCTGGAAAATAAAGAAACCATCATTAGGATTTTGTAAGGAAACAGTTCTCAAACCTTGGATTCACCAAAATATTGAATATGGAATAAATGACAACAGTCTCAAACGGGCCAGTAAAATCTATGATTTTTATTTTTTTTTGCACGAGTCCCGCCACCTAACTCTAAATTGTCCCTAGGTGTGAGTGAGAGAGTGAATGGTTGTTTGTCTCGTGTGTCTCTATGTGGCCCTGTGATGGACTTGCGACCCGTCCAGGGTGTACCCCGCCCCTCGCACAGTGATTGCTGGACATGGGCACCAGCGACCCCCGTGACCCAAACTGGAATAAACGGGTAAAGATAATGGATGGATGGATGGATGGATGGAGTCCCGCCACCTGTCAATCAATACAGCACGTCAGCAGCTGACCAATCAGCAACCTTAATTTGTCCTGAAGTGAACACCCCTTAACTGCAGAGCTGCAGCTTTGCAGTCAGAGATTTCAATAATGAGTTTCCATCTTTTGTTTCATGTTAATCTATACTGTAATAAACCTTTGTAAAATACACAAAATGCAGGCATCTACTTTATTCAAAATTCTCCGGGGGAGGAACCCCATATCCCCCACCACCACCAACACAGCCTGTTCTGTAATGTTCTTTATACAGAATTGAAGGTTAAATAACTGTATAATAAATAAATGGACTTTACTTAAAGAAGAATTTGCATTTCATGTATTATTGCATTTAGTTTGGGCACCCCTGCTCTAGACTGTAGGACTTTACACAAGTCTTGTTACAACTTATTACAAATAGTAGATGGTTAGAAATTCAACAAAACAATGACAAAGAAACATTAGCTGTCATTTGCTTACCTCTTCTCACTGTACATATTGTTTTAATCACAAATAAAGTATTCAGTGAACATCATAGTTCATGCTCAATAATCCAGGTAGATCAATCCAACAAAGTTAAGTCAGGTCCTCTGAACCGTTTGTTTTTGTTGAAACGTTTCATCTTTCATTCAAAAGACTTCATCATTCCAAGGAGCTGCAACAAAACCTCCTCTGATCAGATGGACGAAACATTTCAACACAAAGAAACCATCCAGAGGACCTGACTTAATAGTTGAATTCAAATTAACTTCTTTTTTTTTTTTTTTTGCAGATTTGTGTAGAAGTAAATACTTTCATCTGATTGTATGTTTTTGTTTTTGACACCCACAGTCTGTGGTGGTTGGAGTCAATAAAGTGAATGAATTATAGATGATTTGTCCTGGAAACTTTAACTAAAATGTTTGAACAAAACACTGGAGACCTGAGGAGCTGCTAGCCTCCTGTCTGCTCCAGCCCAGCCATCAGAGACGGGCTGGGCTTTGTCACAAAATACTCCCAGAGTGTCTCATCCTGTCTGTCTCACTCTGAAAGGCACACACACATGCACACATACACGAGTCCAGTGCAGCTCAGACAGTTATTTGGTGCATTTTGGATAATGGTGTCTTGTATGACTGCCACAGAAAAGCCATTCACTTACTGTATTATATTTTGTTACTTTATAAAGTTATTTTTTTGGCAATATACATGAAACAAGCTTTGCTTAAAGAGCTCTCATCCAGAGAGGAAAGAAGATGCTGAAATCACACACACACATACACACTCACAAGGTGAATTAGATAATTTGTTACAGGTTTTCTAATTCCTAAATCAGAGTAGGAATACATAATAAAATCACTCTGCTACAAACTGGAGTGTTAGATGTAAGAGCTAAAGTGATTCTATTAAGTAATTGTTTGTTTTGTCTTTCAGGTGCTCCCTCCTTCAGGGGTCACCACAGTGAACCAACTCACATCAAAGTGTTGGTTTCATTTTACACCGGATGCCCTTCCCAGCACAGAATGGGACAAAAGTTTGTAAATGTAAGCACACAGTCAGTCCAGCAGTAAACACTGATACATTACTTAGGTGACAGATTTATCTGTTTTATCAGGGCAGTTTAATGTCTATTAAAGCTTTTGTAGACTTCTAACACTCAGTTCACACTCAACTTCAAATTAACCCAATACTAAAGGGTGATGATATTTTTTACCTGTGTTAGTTATTTTGTCTGTTGCCTTAGGGTTGCAAAATATCATGAACCACAAGACTTATTTTAATGAAACTCTCAGAAAGTAATCACTGATGTTCGTCTAAAGCCGATTAACTTTAGGCGTCACCCCAATTTAAGATGGCTGCTGCCGCTAATTAACCTTAGCCAACACAAACATGGCTTTAAGTCAGTCACTTTTTCAGAAGTTGAGCTAAGATTTGTTGTGGTAGCAGTTAGTTGTAACACACTCCATGTGCAAGATATTGAAATATCACACAAGACTGATCAGAAGATTATTTTCAAGGTTTGACCAAAACGGCTACGACTCTGTCATTTCTAAGATAAGAATCCTATTTCTAAGATTTATTATTTAAAACTCTGGTGTGAAAGGCAGCGGATGATATGCAAAGAAAGTTAGGCCTACAACACAACTTTTTTTTAGTCGATGGGGACAAGAAAAATTGAGCGGTGGCGACTTATGAGGAGAGTTGCTGTGTTTCATTATTCTGGGACAGCTGAAATTAAAAAAGCCAGTTTTTTTATTCAGGGGACTTTCCTTCTGGACATAGGAATTAAAAGAATGGTAGTGGTTGTTCAAATTTAGTTTAGAATACGTATTTTCAAAATGTGATTCAAGACTTTTTTCCCAGGGTCAGAAAGTGACAAAGACTGAACTTTGTATTTGTTGCAAACATGTTCTAGAGAAAATGATGCTGCAAGTCTCATGAGAGTTGTAGAAAGAAGAAAGAATGGTCATAACTATTGTTTTAATCTGATTGAAAGAGGGCACCGCATCCAATTTATCAATCAACAAAATTTAGATTGATTTATTCACCTTATTGTTTATCTGATTTCTACAGCTGAACCTGTTGCTTACTGGGGAATCTGTACTTATGTTACCAACAGAAGAGACTATATCTGCCTGATCAGGTCATCAGTTCTTTGCAGGGTCACATTTGTCTAAATAAAGGTTGAATGAATGAATTAGAGGCAGCATCGTGGCACAACTGGTAGAGCTGCTGCCTCTCAGCAAGCAGGTCCCCGGTTCAAATCCCAGTCTGGGTGCCTTTCTGGGTGGAGTTTGCATGTTCTCTCCGTGCATGCGTGAGTTTTCTCCGGGTGCTCCGGTTTCCTCCCACAGACCAAAAACATGCATGTTAGGCTGATTGGTAACTCTAAATTGTCCCTAGGTGTGAGTGAGAGAGTGAATGGTTGTTTGTCTCGTTTGTCTCTGTGTCCCTGTGATGGACTGGAGATCTGTCCAGAGTGTCCCCTGCCCCTCGCACAGTGATTGCTGGACATGGGCACCGACGACCCCCGTGACCCAAAATGGAAGACGCGGGTAAAAGATAATGGAAGGTGAATAAATTAGCCACTTCTTCATTGTTATGTACCACCAATGGCTTCAGTTCTATTCGATTATTCTCAGGTGTACGTGTGTCTCCACTGTAATTGGGGCCCCATCTGTTTGGATGGGATTGTCAAAGCAAAGAGGGGAAAGTAGGTAGGATCTTCATAGCTCATGACCTCCTAAGACCCAGACTCTTGTATGACACATATGTGAATGCCAGGTCCTAGGAGGATAAAATGCTTGACGAATTAGACCAATCAATGGCTGCAGACTGCTAATTTTAAAGTTGTCTGTTTAGAGCTGTATACCGTATTTTCCAGCGTATAAGTCACAGTTTTTTGTATAGATTTGCCAGTTCTGCGACTTATACACCGAAGTTTCTTATATACGTTTTTTTTCCCCACATTCATAACAAAATTTTTGACTGACGCTTTAAATGTTCATTCATACTGACATGAACCAGAGTAAACATTACCATTTGCAGCCGCTAGAGGCACGAGGGCCCTCTAGGCTTTTGACAACTACCGGTAGGCATAAGTTGTTCCTGTATCGCTACCCTGCCTCCCCCCTGCCAAACATTGACCATTAAAGTGCATTTAGAGGTTGAATGAATTTATGAAGGAAAAGTTAACTGAGACACATCTTTGCTATAATGTCGAGCAAACAAATAATTGTTTAAGTGTTAATCTTGCTAAATTTCAAAGAACTGCAATAGCGAGTACTGTGTGTGCTCCCGCAGTCGCCCATCGATTTTTGGCACGACACTGGCCCATGTTTCCTGGGGGTCAGCGGTGGTGCATGATAAATGCGATGGGTCAGCAGTGACACAAAATAAATGTGACGTATATTCTTAAGCAACTTATAAATGTTTTTTTCCTCTTCATGATGCTTTTTTTGACTAGTATGACCTATACTCTGGAGCGACTTATACGCCGGAAAATACGGTACTTAGAACCACAGATGAAGTGACACCATAAACCAAGCAGGAACTGGCAATGGAGCCACTCTTAACTGGTGTAGTGTCGAACTGAAATGAAGAGTGCCAAAACCGTGGAGAAGCGGCCATAGAGAGAGAAACTATATACTGTATACGAACACTTTGAGCCAATTGAGAATCACCAATTAACATAAAAACATGCGTGTCTTTGGACTGTGGTGGGAAACTGCAGCATCCAGAAAAAACTCATGAAGGCACAGGAAGAACATGCAAACCATGCAGAAAGATCCAAGCTAAGTTTCAAACAGAGTTTGAAACAGTTTCAAAATAAGAACCTTCTTGTTTTAATGCAGCAGTGCAAGTCAACGGCACCGGTGTAGCCTTGTAAAGAGGACATCTACTAGGAAAAAGTATATATACTTAACCTTCCTGGAGCCCTTGGGTCAAAATGACCCATGAGATGACTCCACAGTGTTTTATTACACTGAGTACTCGAGGTTCTTTATGCTAATTGATTTTGTGCGAAACTAGAACAAAAGCAGAGCAGAGCACTTTCACTCTGAGTGCACCGTCCTGACTGAATGATGCTTGAAGTTTCTTATTAAGACACAAGCTCCTTTGAAAACACGATTTGTGGATTATTTCAAGGTTTCTTATGCATCTGTTTATTTGTGTTTCTATTTATCTATTATTATTAAATATGGTTTAAATGAAAAAAGTCTGGTAAACTGCCCCTCTTTACCATTCTCTGTTGATAGCCACATTTACTGCACAAAGCTTTTCTCTGGTCTTAAAATATGTTATAATCTTATCAAAGTCATGTCAAATCCTAATGTCTCTGAGTCTAAGAGAAAGTCCTAAAGGTCAAAAGTTACCCCCCTTTCCAAGTGCACACATTTTCCTAAAATAAGACTAAACTCTTATATTTTATAAAGTTTTAGAAGGCTGCTCCAATGTTGACAGCACGTTGTTTCATTACTTTATATTACAAATTAAATAGACTCAATTACAAGTAATGTTAGCAACAAAACATAGCTAATTAAATTAGTGCTATATCGTAACCTAAGAAAAAAAATCCATCCATCCATTATCTTTACCCACTTCTTCTTTTTTGGGTCACTTGTGCCCATGTCCAGCCATCACTGTGTGAGAGGTGGGGTGCACCCTGGACAGGTCTCCAGTCCATCACAGGGACACATAGAGACTAACGAGACAAACAACTATTCACTCTCTCACTCACACCTAGAGACAATTTAGAGTTACCAATCAGTCTAACATGCATGTTTTTGGTCTGTGGGAGGAAACCGGAGTACCCGGAGAAAACTCACGCATGCACGGAGAGAACATGCAAACTCCACCCAGAAAGGCCTCCAACTGGGATTTTTTAAATTTTAATTGTGGTTGGTTTTTTTTTGTCTTTATTGAAAAAAACAAACAAAAAAAAAACAACGTAATATTACAAGGCATACAAGAAGAAAAACATGTTCACTGTTGATATGATAAAAATAAAAAATAAAAACTAAGCAGAAATTATGAAAAGAAATATAATTAACAAAGAAAATGAACAATTTGAGACCAGTCGGGATTAGATTCGGCAACATTCTCAATGAGAGACAATAGCTTTACCAGCTGAGCCACTGTGCCGCCTGCATATTTACAATCAGCAAAAAAACAAAAGATACCACTTTTATTGCCTTACTGTTTGTTTACTGTGTGGCTGCAGGTACTGCTGTCACAGGGGGCATCATGAATGCCATCAAAAAATGCATCAGTGTTCGTTGTCCATAACATAAGCCTGCCCATACCATAATCCCTCCACCACCATGGACCACTCAATTCACAACGTTGACATCAGCAAACCAATCACCCACATGGCGCCGTACATCTGCCCTGTGCACGGAAAACCAGGATTTATCCATGAAGAGAACACCTCTCCAATGTGCCATACACCATCAAATGTGAACATTTGTTCACTCGAGTTGGTTACGATGACAAGCTGCAGTCAATTGAAGACCCCGATGAGGATAACAAGCCTGTAGATGAGTTTCGCTGAGATTTTTCTGACTGTTTGTGCGGAAATTCTTTGGTTATGCAGACCAATTGTTGCAGCAGCTGCCCAAGTAGTTGGTCTTTTTATCATTGTCTCAGGTGTGGAGGAGGAGGCAGGAGGTTCCACAAAAACAGGTGAGTAATAAAGAGCAGGCAAGACTGAAGAGAGTGAGCAGGTAGGCACGAGCACCTACCCATCCAAGCTGTCGTATTAAGTTTGCAGACAATACAGCGGTGGTGGGATGCATCACAAACAATGATGAGTCCAGCTACAGGCAGGAGATGGAACACCTGGAGAGCTGATGCAGGAAGAACAACCTTCACATCAATGTGCCGAAGACAAAGGAGATGATTGTGGACTTCAGAAAGAACAAACACACCTACACCCCCCTGAACATGAGAGGATCTGTGGTGGAAGTGGTCTCCAGCTTCAAGTACTTGGGTGTACACATGAATGACAACCTCAGCTGGAGCAACAACAACACCAGCCTGATCAAGAAAGCTCATCAGAGACTCTACTTCCTCAGACGGCTGAGACAAGCTGGTCTGGGAAGCTCAGTCCTCACCTCCTTCTACAGGTGTGCAGTGGAGAGCATCCTGTGCTCCAGCATCAATGTGTGGCGTGGAGGCTGCACAGCTGCAGAAAGAAAAGCTTTGCAGAGAGTGGTGAAGGCTGCACATGAGTCTTTTAGAGTCGGTCTCCCCACCATCACAGACATCTACACCTCCAGATGTAGAAAGAGGGCCACCTGCATCATGAAGGATCCCACTCACCCAGCACACACACTTTTTGCCCTGCTCCCCTCAGGAAGGAGTTTGAGGAGCATTAAGTGTAGAACCACTAGACTGAAGAACAGCTTTTACCCTGAGACTGTTAGACTCATGAATCTCTAACCAGAATAATTACTGTGAAAAATAAAATCACTAATGCAACTTTGATTGTTGATATGCACTGCTGATTATCCATGCTGCTGATCTGATGCTGCTAATTATTTCATGCTGCTGTATTCATTCATTTATACTTATCCACCCACAAAGAATCATGTCTGTGCTGCTGTTGTTCGGTGTATTGTTTTGCAATATTAGTGTTTAGCGTATATCTTAGATCTTTTAGCGTACCGTCTGGCATTCATTTAGCGTATATCTTAGTTTATATCTTAGATCGTTATTTATACTTTACACATGTATTGTTGCTATTGTTGAATGTAACTGGGACCTTGTGTACACAATTTCCTTCCACCTCGTGTACCACATATGATGCGAATGACAATAAAGAACCTTGACCTTGTGCAGAGGACGGAGCTGAATATCCAACTTTGAATCCTTTCTAGGGGTGGAAGTTCCGATAACTGAGATGACATCAATCAGAACACAGGAACAATGCACCAGGAAACGAATCATCATGGACCGAAGAATCAGCAGAACCATGGATTCACCCGGACAGTAAGCAAGGGTAAGTTTTTTTTTTGTAAACTAAACCAAGTCAAACTTACAAGAAGGTTTAGCAAAGCACAAGCTGAGAATTTCACCTGTTGAGAGCAAATGAATCACTGCCAAGCTCTGCCTAAATACACTGGTGGCAATCAGCTCCAACAGGTCCATCCTGTGTGGGACATGCACTCTCTCAGCTCTCCTGAAAAAAAAAACAAAGGGGACAAACATTAAAAGACAAAGAACCAAAGAAAAACTGAATCCTCGCAGGTGGAGGGTCTCTAGTCGGGGCAGATTTATTCTGCATTGCTGCTTTTAGCAAATTACAGGGTCTTCTTGATCTCATTGAGCTGGGACCTCCACTAGACATTGTAGGAGAGTGAAGCAATGATACTCAACACCTCCAAGTCTGAGGCCATGATTGTGTAACAGGGTTAACATGGTATATGATTCCACTTGTCATTACTGTTCATTTGGGTCTTGTATAAAGGGTGAAACAGCACCCCCTCTTGGTGGTTGGTTATAAGTGTAGTGGGCACAGTGACCACATTTCCATTCTGAGAAGATGGGCACGAGGTGGGTTCAGTAATATTAGCACTGTGGTAAAATATGGTGCATTGTTGATCATTGCCCATTATATGATCACTGACTAACTGTAAGATGCACTTAGGTCAATCAGGACAATAATGAGATTCATATTGTACATTTTATGAGTTGATATTGTATTAGACTATTACACACCAGAAAATAGCCACTAGTTTGATGTTACTCTACATTTCTATTCCTTGCAAGGTGCTATACCAGCCATGATGAGCCCAGGATTTTGACCAGTACATATCTCGTTTCATGCAGATTAAACAGCATTCAGTTCAATGCTCATCTTCTGGTCATCATTAAACACAACGCAGATTAGTAACAATAATAAGAAGAAAAGACAAACTGACAGGTTGATAATTATTTGGACCAAGCTGAATTAATACACAGCCAAGTTCAGCACGGTTACAGTTGGTCCTCAACCAGAAAAGGGTAGATTGCCAACTTTGGGATGGGACCAAGTCACTGCTTCAAGTGAAAGACTTCAGGTATCTTGGTGAGCTAAAAGGCAAAGGAGTCAGTTTAACATTTGATCTATGTTCCAATCCTGACTTATGGTCCTGAGCTATGAAAAATGATCAAAAAATGAGCTTCATCTTCAAAGTGGATGAACCTTAAGGATAAAGTAAGTTTAGTTAGTTTTCTGAACGTTTAAAACCCACCAGCTCTCCAGATGATGCTGTTCCCCCTCAGTTATTAAAAAAGGTTTTTCTGTCGGTCCTGTTGCTCTTGTGCTTGTTAACAGCAGCTTGTCTTCAGGTGTTGTTGTTTCTATACATTTTAAACATGCCGTCATCCAGCCTTTAGTTAAGAAACCAGCTTTAGATCCCACAGTTGTTGCCAACTATAGGCCAGTCTATAAACTACCTTTTCTTTATAAGATAACTGAGAAAGCAGTTTGCAATCAACTGATGGCTTTCTTGAAAAAGCAATATGTTTTAGAGGTCTTACAATCTGGGTTTACATCACTACACAGCACTGAATTGAGCTTTTTAAAAGGTTTTAATGACATATTTTTAGCCACTGACCGTGGAGATTGTTTTTCTTGTGCTTTTAGACTTGACTACTGCTTTTGACACTGTAGACCAGTGGTTCTCAAACTGGGGTCCCCGGACCCCCAGGGGTCTGCAAGCCGGTGCTTGGGGGTCCGCAAAAAAAAAAAAAAAAATATATATATATATATTTTTTTTTTTTTTAATTTTTTTACAAGTATGTAGACGTTTAGCAACCTGTTAAAATACACCAAAATGCAGGAAATCACATCTACTTTTTTCAAAATTTTCTTGGGGAGGACTCCCAGATGCTCCACACCCTCCCTTTCCAGCTATTTGCATTCCGGCATCGATCGATTTATAAATGAAGCTCTGTTACTTGGTATGACTACTGCAGTTATGATTCTGTTCAGTTTTAGGTAAGGAGTTTTCTGTAATACTTTGAAGAAGTGGCAATACATTTATGTTCATTAATTGAATAGGTAAAGTTTTAAAGTGGTTTTAGATTCTGTTAATTTTCTCAAAACTGTAATTTTTGGAAGTTAAAATTAAAAAAATTGTCAATTAAGTGTGTCTTGAATGAAAAATACCCCATTTTTAAAAGTATAACAATTGTATTAACATTATTAAAGAACAGGTCTTACGTGTTTATGTTACACAAATATTTCAATTGCATTAAAGAGACAAATTGAAGAAAATTATTTCATAAACATGAGGGTTATGAAGGGGTTCCTGAAACTTTTTATCCCCTGTAACGGGTCCCTGAACCCAAAAAGTTTGAGAACCCTTGCTGTAGAATAGACCATCAGATTTTACTTTCTCATTTGGTAGAATGGGTGGGCATTAGAGGCACAGTGCTGGAGTGGATCAGATCCTATCTGAGCAAGCAAACTTTCTGTGTCAGCTATGGTAACATGCTTCCTTTTCTGCTTTGGTCTTATGTGGGGTTCCACAGGGTTCCATTTTAGGGCCCCTTCTCATTTGTTTTTATTTACTTCTGCTTGGGTCCATTTTTCGAATTTCATTTTACTTGTATGTAGATGACTTATCAGGTTTTTGTCCCCCTTAAGAAAAAGGAAATTTTTTTCTCTGAACCACTACAGAAATGTCTTCAGGGTTAAAGACCTGGATGGCGCTAAACCTTTTGCATTTGAATGAGAAGAAGACAGGTTGTATATTTTGGCACATCCACTGACCCCCCACATGCAGATCTACATTCATTGGTTCATTATACCAAGTCAGTGGATAATGATCTTAAATCAAGGTTCAAGGTGACTTTATTGGCATTTGTATCACATGTGGTACATGAGGTGGAATGAAACTGTGTACTCAAGGTCTCAGTTACACCCAAAAACAGCAATAGTATAAAGTGTATATAAAAAAGGAACAGTATACAAGGATATATGCTAAATGGTCATATAATATGTTACGTTGTATTAAATTTGATAATCAAACTAGGGCAGTGGTTAAATCAAGCTTTTTCAGTTAAGGCAGCTGGCTAAAGTCAAGCTATTTCTTACTAGAAAGCACTTTGACACAGTATTCCGTCCTTCATCACCACTTGGCTGGATTACTGTAATGCACTTTATATAGGGGTTAGTGCTTTTTCAGTTTCTCACCTCCAGAGGCTCCAAAATGCAGCCATGTCTTTTAAAAGGCACAAATAAACATGAGCACATTTTCCCAGTTATAGCCTCACTGCACTAGCTACCTGTATGTTTTTAGAATTCATATCAAAATTCTTTTATTTGTTTTTAAAGCTTTAAATGGTCTTGCCCTGCCTTATGTCACTGAGCTTCTACACCCCTGCCCTCCTGTTCTCACACATCAGCAGATCAGTTTCTCCTGAGAGTCCCCAAAACAAAATGAAAGCTTTATCAGAGTCAGAGTCAGAGTTTCTTTATTGTCATTCGCACCTCATGTGGTACATGTGGTGGAGCGAAATTATGTACACAGGGTCCCAGTTACATCCAACAATAAAATGTATAAGAAAAACAGTAATAACATCTATTGTGCTTTCTCTGTTGTTGCTCCTAAAATGTGGAACAACCTACCTTTGAGCATCAGACAGGCATCACCCCCATCTCTTTTTAAATCACTTCTGAAAACTCATCTCTTCTCCTTGGCTTTTGACACCAAATGAGATGTTGATTTTTTTGTCCAATTTTAGTTTTTTAACCAATTTAGTTTAATTGATGGGTTGTTTTTGTTTAATATAAGACTGTGTTTGGTTTGCTTTCATATATTTTTATTATCTATGGTCACTGCTATTGGTTTTGTTGACTGTAACTGTACAGCGCTTTGGTAAGGTTGTTTAAAGAGCTTTATAAATAAAGCTGGTATGGTTTGGTATTTATAAGGCGCTAAGAGTTAAGTTGCTGCTCCTCTTCATCAAAAAGAGCCAGTTGAGGTGGACTGGATATCTAAGTGAACTTTCTGAATGGCTTCCAAGAAGGAGCACAAAACTGATGGATGGATGCATTAAACCAAAGCCATCTTCAAAGTTGCTTAAAACAGCAACAGCTGCAGATTGGAGGCTGCAGATGTGATATCTGCTGAAATATCGGTAATTTTGTTTGTGCTGTTGAGGGAGACCAGTTTCCTTCTGCGTGTTCGTTTGATCGGACAGGTACTGCTCCGGAGACTTCACCTTAGTTTAAGAGGATTTATTTTACACATAGTTAAAGGACAAGACAGAACACAAAAACAGAACACAGACTGAAATGCATTTCAGGAGACAGACAGAGTATGTCACCTTTAGGTCATTAAAGATGGCTACCCAGAAATGTCTGATTTTACTTCCTCATTACACAATGTTATAAACCTTTTCTAACCCTGTCCCCCTCTGGGGGAGGTTCTTCTTTCTATTGGATAATCATCTGTTCACTTATACTGTTGCCATGACATCGAGCTCCTCCTATGCCTCTTCTCCTCAGATTGATAAACTAGTTTTACTATCTGTTTCTTTTGGGAGTTTCGAACTCCCCCCAGAATGTGAAACCCCACACCGGTCTTTGTTCAAAACAAGTTACCCCACATTACTCGTTGTCCACCACCAATTATGTCATACTACCACACCCACCTTGTCTCTATGTGACAACACATCTATAATGAAAGGGAGTAAACACCATAAACTGATTAATTTAATTGACTGTAAACCCACCATAAGTAAATAAGTAATTTCCCATTTCCACAGTGCTTATAATGTAGCTTCGAGTAAAGCAATCTGTCTTTTGGTGCTTTCCTTCAAGTATTAATGTAGTCTAACCTAAATCTTGTTATTTTTGTCAAATTAATGTTTTATGTTATGATATTCATGTTTTATCATTAGCATTATCATTTTTGTAAAATTTTCTGGAGTGATTTACAGGGAAAAACAACAAAATGTCTCTGTCAAAGAATAATTCAAGGTTTAGACTTGTTAGATTTTTTAATAGTGTGATTTATCAGAGTCAGAGTCAGAGTCAGAGTCAGAGTTTCTTTATTGTCATTCGCACCTCATGTGGTACATGTGGTGGAGCGAAATTATGTACGCAGGGTCCCAGTTACATCCAACAATAAAATGTATAAGAAAAACAGTAATAACATCTAAGATATGAACTAAGAAAAACATCAACTAAATATACACTAAGCACTCATAACATAAAACATTGAACAACACCACAAACATGAACATGAGTCTGTGAGCAGATGTGCACGCATGAACACATCAACATTGAAACAGATCAGCAGCAACATGAAACAGATCAGCAGCAACATGATATGGTTTTTCACAGTGATTATTCTAGTTAGAGATTCATGAGTCTAACAGCCTCAGGGTAGAAGCTGTTCCTCAGTCTAGTGGTTCTACACTTAATGCTCCT
>NC_056504.1:13939527-13947531 GCF_014905685.2 Nematolebias whitei
GAGCACAGGATGCTCTCCACTGCACACCTGTAGAAGGAGGTGAGGACTGAGCTTCCCAGACCAGCTCGCCTCAGCCGTCTGAGGAAGTAGAGTCTCTGATGAGCTTTCTTGATCAGGCTGGTGGTGTTGTTGCTCCAGCTGAGGTTGTCATTCATGTGTACACCCAAGTACTTGTAGCTGGAGACCACTTCCACCGCAGATCCTCTTATGTTCAGGGGGGTGTAGGTGTTTTTGTTCCTTCTGAAGTCCACAATCATCTCCTTTGTCTTCTTCACATTGATGTGAAGATTATTCTCTCTGCACCAGCTCTCCAGGTGTTCCACCTCCTGCCTGTAGCTGGACTCATCATTGTTTGTGATGCATCCCACCACCGCTGTATCATCTGCAAACTTTACAATGTGACAGCCTGGATGGGTAGCTGCACAATCATATGTGAGCAGAGTAAACAGAAGGGGGCTCAACACACATCCCTGAGGAGAGCCAGTGCTGAGGGTTATGGTGGAGGAGGAGAGGTTGTGGATCCTCACTAACTGTGGTCTGTTTGTTAAAAAGTCTAGTACCCAGTTGCAGATGGAGGGGCTTAGTCCTAGTGTGGATAGTTTGTCCATCAGGGTTTGGGGGATCATGGTGTTGAAGGCGGATGTGAAGTCCACAAAGAGCATACGGACGTAAGAGTTTTTCTGCTCCAGGTGGTTGAGTGCAGTGTGGACCACAGAGGAGATTGCATCCTCTGTTGATCGGTTCTCACGGTATGCGTACTGATGAGGGTCCTCGTTGATGTTGATGGTTGTTTTGATGTGAGTCATGACCAGTTTTTCGAAGCATTTAGCGACTATCGGGGTGAGGGCCACTGGCCGATAATCATTCAGACCAGTCACTGTAGAGCTTTATTTATATGTGTGACATGAGATTTGTTGTAAATTGGTGCAATATAAATATGTTGAACTGGGTTTAATTTGTTGCAAATATGACAGCAGAGATTGAGAAAAACGAAAATGCCATAATTACAAGAAGCAAAATTAATCAAAGGTCAGATCCTGCACTGTTAGAAAAATTTGTCCCTTGAGCAAATTGTGTTTATTGACTCCTAGTATTGTAGACTGATGCTGATGTTTTCAGCAAATATGACAATATAATTAACGTTTTATAAGATTTGACATGTTAAATACTGTTGATACTTCATTTATTGGATTACTATAATCTAAATATGTGTTCCTCCTCCTTCAGCAGTCTTCTGTTCAGCCTCACACCATCGTAACAGTAAATTTTTATTGTGCACACAAATCACGCCGAGGGTTGAATACAAAGTTGTTTCTTGTCTGTCGGTGTGCCTTTGTCTCCTCACACGTCCCTGCTACCTATCCATCTGCTCTTCTTTCGCTGACTTTGTGTCTCTCCTCTGAGCGAGTTGCAGCCATCCTACAGTTTGAAGTCTTTCTGCTTCTAATGAGCCAATTGTTCATGTGTTTTGTTCCCCTCGGGGAGTGTTGTGTAGCTAACAACATTCTGCTCACAACCATTTTAAAACATATTCACTACACTGGGGAGGGATCGAGGCCAACAAAACAATAATGCCTTGGAGCACGTTACAAAATGAAAAATGTGTTAATGACAGTCGCACCAGCAAAGTGACAGCACATTCTTTTTCTGTCAATTAGACCTTGGTTATTCAAAAGAAATTTGCAGCTCCCTGCAGAGTAAAATATGTGCCATCTGCAGGCGGTGCTCAGAGACTCTGTAAATGATGTATTCCTTCCCTTTCTCTGTGTGCATTCTAGGTTGACACTGAGAAATAACAAGTTTAGAGAGGAGTCGCTACACTACATCCAATAGTGTAAAAAGTAGTAAAGTATTGGTTATTTTGGGGGATTTGAAGTTCTTACCAAGAATATTGATACATTTGGCATTCAAGCCCTGATTAATTGCAATGGCATTTGGCTGTGAGGTGAGTGTTGTACTCCATGCTGAGTGCTTGGTTTAATGGATGTCTGCTCATTGCAGGTCAAGCTTTGTCCCTCTTTTTCTTTGCATTCCCTCCTTTTTTTCTTTGTCCTCTCCTTTATGTCCTCCTCTTGTGCTTTTAAAAAATGAAGTTAGCTGTGCTCATTCTGCACATTCTTGTGCTTCAATCTCTTGATGTTTGTCCACGTGGGGCTCGCCTTGGGAATGCTCAACTTTTTCTCTAATTTTATCAGAACAAGTTCAAAGCTAGCTTCAGGTTATGTCCTCTCCACTGACTCTTTAATCTAATGTAAATTTGTTAGAACAAGAGCAGAGCAAAAGCTCCACCTTCTGCTGCGTATACTCTTAACAACCAATTTTAGTTTGTCTTTATGTCTCAACAAGAAAAGACAGATATGAAGAATTAGCTCTCCTCCTCAAGTGAATTAGTTTGCTCTATCTTAATGAGGTTTGCCATGTCAGAGTGAGCGCTCCACACCGAGCATGCTAAATAGACTAAAGCTCGGATAGAGTATTAACTCCAAACAGCAAAAATACATTCTCTCTCCAGCTCCAAGCCGTACACTGCCATGCAATTACCCCCATACACAATTTTATCTTGTCACTTCCAAAATGGAAAAGAAAACCAAGTAGAGAAAAAAAATCCCATTTTCCTTTTTTTTTCTTTTGCTTTTTTAATAATAATAAAAAAAATAAAAAAAAACTAATTCCAGAATCTAATTAACTGCAGAAAAAACATGCCACCCGTTTGGCCGGGAACATCAAATATAGTTATGCAAATGGCCCCACAGATTGTAGCGTGTGCTTCAACAGAAACTCATTCTGGATGATGTGAGTTCAGATAGAGAGATTATTCAGCCGTGTCTGAGCAGAGACAAACAAGAAGCGACGAGTCTGACAATTTATTGTGCTGGTATTTCTCCAGTTTCATTTCAGACGGCTCATTAATGGGCGAGGTGTCACCCAGTTGGGCACAAAGACCGACAGGAGCGTGTCTGTAATGGGCCCTCCTCTCTGGCTGCATCAGCTCTTTTCTAGTCTTTGTGTGTGTTTTTAAAATGCCAAAAAAGGTTTTACACAATTCATCATTTTGCTCCTCACAGAGGTGGGGAGCTACTTCATCCTCCCACTTGCCCACAGTCTGCTTACTTGGCTGTTTTGAAAGACCCATGGAGAGATGGACAAAGGTCTGTGGTAAGGAAAACATATCTGTCCATTTTTAAAATTTGTTTTTTAGGAAACACTGAAACCCGCTGTGATATGCTGTACAGATGCAGGCTGGTGAAGCTGTTGGCAGGAGGTGGTTCATATACTGCGATATGCACCAGTATTCATCTACCGCTGAGCGTGCGCTCACATAAACAGACATTTGAGGACTTCACACTGTTTTAACCAGAGCCAACTAAGTGCCTAAAGAAGTGCAGTTGAGCAAAAAATGAAAGTTTTTATAATCATTCAGGGAGCCTCAGTCATCAATGTATAAAAATAGAAACATTCACAATTTAGAAGAAAGCCCTCCTGCAGCGTTGACCTTTCCTTGAGATGGCAGTCTTTAGCTGGAGCTCTCCTCACAGCCTGGCAGCTCCTTATTGCATGCCAGGGTGTGGAGTGTTTGTTTGCATACACAAAGCCATGCGAAAAGTAGCAAGGTCCACTCCGTTGCAAACAAGTAATTAATTATTGAGGACGCCGAACATGACTGCCTGCTGATCTACATAGCCGTTTAAAGCGTCTTGATTTATAATTCACGCCGCTTTCTCTCTTTCTTTTTGTGAGTGCTGAAGTTGAACGGCTGCACTTGAGGACACTTGAGTTCAGTTGCCTTAACTGAGGTGAACCTCAAGGGTGCACTGCATGCACCTATTTGTATTAAAGTAAAGTGAAATATAGATCCTGCAAGTTCACATATGTGTTCATTTCATTACATTTTAAATGTACTCATATTTAAGTAGTTCACCTCCATTGAGTAGCCACTGTTTTAATATGATTACAAATGTGTTTGTGCTAAAAGCTCTGGGGTGCCTTGTTAGACAAACCAACAAGCGCTTCCGATTTAGTATGTGCAGCCGAGACTTCTCTGAGTGTTGTACATCAGGAATGCAAATAGCATGGTGTCAAAGGGGTTTTAGTTAATTAGCTGGAGATGTGATGCTGGCTCTTGCCCATAGCGGCTTGTGTTCCTCGGGACTTCAGACCTCGACGGGGGGGCTACTCTTTGATCTGTAGATCCCACTGTCTGCCAACAGCTTCACAACCTCTGCAGTGCTGCAGCACACGGACAGCTGGGAACAGTGTGTTGGTGAGCGTGTACGTCAGTGGGTGAGTGTTTGTTTCTGTGACAGATCCAATTAACTTCCTATTTCTCTTTGCCAAAATATCTTTTATTTTCAGCTTTCAAACTGTCAAGTCAGATAACCTTTTCATGTTTGATGAGTGATCATTTATATTGCTCATCCTCAAGATAAAGAAAGAAAATAAAAAAGATGGTTGTTTTCCATTCAACCCAGTTCAATTCTTATGTAAGCGTTACGTGTGTGACAGGAAGAGTTTTTCAGCACGTAACTGTTTGATGACAATATAACAAATCTCTACCCCAAACACAAAATCACTGCGTTTAGAAAACATAATTCAGAGCATGTGGAGGCATATTGAAATTTCAATATAGAACAATAAAATACAAATCTGAAGGTCTAGTTGTTTTCCCACCTTCGATTACCACTTCCCACCCAGACTGGAGCTCACCCTCCCCTACTGGCTAATGATCACACATCATATCCTGGTTTTGTTACCCTGGCTGGCAGGATGTCCCAATTTAAGTTATTATAATGTGCCAATACTTGTTTAAACTTGACAACATACTGTTTTGCTGTGTATCATTTTGTTAAAACAAGGTGTGCACACAAAATAAAGAACACAAAGAAAGGCAGATGCTGAAGAGCCAGCTGAATGATAAGAACAAAGTTCATATTGTCATCACTCATGTCCTGCCAGTCATCCAATACACCAGTGGTATAATAACTTATCCAAAGTAGGAGATGAAAGCCACTGACATTAAGACTCAAAAGCTCCCCACAATGCACGGCGGGTTTCACCCCAAGTCTAGCACCCGGGGACTGTCCACATGGAGGGAGCGTCAGAGCCACTTCACAGGATGAAACGTCTAAGATCGTGGAGTACATCAGGAAGACAGCCCCCAACGATAACCGCTCAGTGTATCAGCCAGTGGAAACCTCATGTGGAAGAGAAGGAACAAGAGGAACCATCTTCAAACGATAAGCCCTTGTATGGCATGTACCACTGGCAGGTGGAGGAAGTGGGTGATATCAGCTCATCCTAACAGTGGCTAGGCAGGGCTGGACTGAAGGACAGCACAGAGGCACTAAATATGGCATCAGTCTGTAACTATCTGTTTGGTTTGTTTTTTGTAGAGTTTATTTACTTATTTGTGTTATTTTTCGTGCTTCATTTGTGTTCAGTTTATTCCCCGGTGTTTTCCCTGTTTGTTTCTCCTCTGTCAGTTTCTGCTCCTCAGTCCTGCCCCTCCCACTCAGCCCTGCTAACCTGTGATCATCAGTCTCACCTGTCTCCACTTAACTCATCAACTCCAGCTTTCTTAAGTTCACTTTCTTAGTCCATCTGACAGCCAAGGGCAAAATTAAAATGCAGGGGCGGGCTTGGGCTTTTGCTGTGGCAGTCGCCAGACTCTGGAACAATCTGCCCATTGATATTCGTTCTGCAGAGTCTTTTAAATCCCACCTAAAAAATCACTTTTTGCACTGGCTTTTAACTCATGTTCGGTTTGAGTTCAATCTGTACATCTGAGTTAGTTATTTTCTTGTTTTGTTTTGTTATTAGCCTATTTTATTATACTTGTTATTATACAAGTATTATTATACAACCTCGCTTTGTTCCATCATTATGATTGGGGCTCTGGACCCCCACCCCCGCTGCTTGTTGACGTCCCTGTTTACCTGCGACGCACAACGCTCCTGTCTGCTTGAAGACATCACTCCAGGCGTCGTGGAAGACGTGCCGGTCGTCTCGTGAGGATGAAAGCCAGCATTGCACTTTCTGCAGCATCATCATCCTCTGATGACCGTCAGCTGGTAAATCGCCTGTCCGGGTGCTTCGTTGATCCTTCTGAGCCCTGCCTGATCCAGGCGGTGAGGCCTGGCCTGCACAGCAGTTCCCTGCTTCAAGCACTTTGGTAACAGCTGCTGTGTTAAATGTGCTTTATAAATAAAGCTGACTTGACTTGTGTTTTAATGTTTGATCTTTCATTTATTTTATTGCTGATTTCTTGTTTGTGAAGCACTTTGGTCAACAGTGTTGTTTTTAAATGTGCTATATAAATAAAGTTGACATTAAAATCTGCATTCTGGCATTGTGCAACCATTTGTCTGTGGAGGTTCTCATTCCTATTGGCACGTCCTCCATGGAGGAAGTGGAATCAGGGGACTTCAGGGTTGGTCTGTCCATATCCATGGGTGAGGTCGCCGAGGTAGCTAAAAAGCTCCACGGCGACAGGGCTCCTGGGTGGATGAGATCTCCCCTGATTTCCTTAAGGCTCTGGATCTTGTGTGGCTGTCTTAGTTGTGTAGTGAACCTGATCTGACCCTGATCTGACCCTGATGACCTCAAATCTATCAGATGGACAGAGACTGTTATTTCATTGATCTGAATACAGTTTGAGCCATCTGGTGACTTTCTTTCTTGAAGATTCAAGTGAAAAGAACACTCTCTTTTTATAATCATCACTGTTTTACAAATGTTTGATAATCAAATTTTGTTAGTTCACTCAATGTTACAGGTTGAAGAGAACTACTCATTTTTATTTTACATAAACATTAAGTAATGATTTTTATTCCTCATTCAAAGAAGAAATCAGGTTAATATGCATTTCTTGATTTTCTGTCTGAAATGAGCCAAGTTTGTAAGTATGTTAAAGGTCGGTTTTCGGTCAACTAAAATGTTTACCGAGAAAAATGTCATGTTTAAACTTTTTCAGAAGATAATAAGTGTGAGACTCCACGAAGTCTGAAGTCCTACAATAATCTTTCTGTTGTCACTAAAACAATCCTTGACTTATGATAACATCTTACATCACAAACCACACCTCTATTTCTGGTCCATCGACCAATCAAAAAGCTCTCAAATGAACCGGAAGTCGACCCATTTAAAATGTGGCAACTTCCCAGTTCATGAGGAGGCTGAGGAGTTGCAAGAGGCTGAGGAGTTGCAAGAGTCTGGGAGTGATGGAGGTTCTGAAGAAGTTCTAGAGTCTGAAAACTCTGATGTCTGATGGGGAAAACTCTGATGTCTGAAGCCCAGAGTGCTTCCGTTGGAATACAGAATGCAGTGACGATGTTGGAATTATAATTTCTGTTTGAACACCACGTACGACTCTCTGAGGGTTTGGCAGTTCTCACGGAGACGCTGAAAGAGTCAGAAAGGAACCTACTCCGACGCTGATTCCATCGTCAACCAGGTAGAAGGTTCTATTTTCGACTAAGTGTACCGGAGGCCAGCTGATATCTGATGGAGCGTGCACGTTCTGGTCATAACAGATTAATTCCCTCACATATCTCTCTGTAAGATAAATCTCCATTTCATCTTAAACTCTGCTTTCTCTTAAAATCAGTACAGATATTTTAGAAATATCTGAAGCAAAGTCCTCAATCACCGCCGCGTGATTGAAGCTCATTATTTGTGAAACTTGTCTGTTATTATTTTCATATTTTGCCAAATTAATGTAAATGTTTGATGTTAAACTTTGATTCTGAAAATAAATGACCGCATTCATTTGATGGGTCAAAGATAATAACGTCTCTCGTTCGCATTTCTGTTAAAATTCAATGCACGACATTACACAGTCAGAAAGATGAGGAACTCGTGAAAATTGTATGCATATATCTCGTATATGTACTACTACAGTTGACATGCCTTTGCAACATCACGTGGACATTGGGGGCAGCGGGGGCAGTGCCACTGGAATTAACATGATGATTGATAAGAATGACCCCAAATGGCAGACCAAAAACA
>NC_056504.1:13947541-13953431 GCF_014905685.2 Nematolebias whitei
AGCTGCAGAGTGGAGGTTGTTGGAGGAGGAAGCAGGGAATCCTACAGGAATGGCAGACCGGGGTGGTGGTTCCCCTCTTCAAAAAGGGGGGACCAGAGGGTGTGCTCCAATAGGGGCATCAATCTCCTTAGCCTCCCTGGTAAGGTTTATTCAGGGGTACTGGAGAAGCGAGTCAGATCGTTGATTGAACCTCAGATCCAGGATGAACAATGCAGGTTCTGTCCTGGCCGTGGAACACTGGATCAGCTCTTTACCCTCACTACGGTCCTTGAAGGGTCATGGGAGTTTGCCCATCCTGTCTACATGTGTTTTGTGGACTTGAAGAAGGCATTTGATCATGTTCCTCGGGGTACACTGTGAGGGGTGCTCCATGAGTATGGGATTAGGGACCTGTTGTTACGGGCTGTTCAGTCCCTATATAAGCGGTGAGAGAGTTTGGTTTGCATTGCCGGCAGTAAGTCAAACCCCTTCAGGGTGGGTGTTGGACTCCGCCAGAGCTGTCCATTGTCACAAATTATGTTCATAACTTTTATGGTTAGAATTTCTCGTCGCAGCCAGCTGGCAGAGGGATTCCGGTTCAGTGGCCTCAGGATTCCGTCTTTGCTCTTTGCAGATGATGTGCGCCTGTTGAAGTCATCATGCCGTGATCTTCAGCTCTCACTGGAGCGGTTCGCAGCCGAGTGTGAAGCGGCTGGGATGAGAATCAGCACCTCCAAATATGAGGCCATGATCCTCAACCAGAAAAGTGTGGATTGCTCTCTTCAGGTCTAGGGTGAGGATCTGCCTAAAATGGAGGAGTTCAAGTGTCTTGGGATTTTGTTCACGAGTGAGGGAAGAATGGAGCATGAGATTGTCAGACTAATTAGTGCAGCATCTGCAGTATTGTGGACTAGTATCGGTCCGTTGTGGTGAAGAGGGAGCTGAGCTGTAAGGCAAAGCTCTCTGTTTACTGGTCGGTCTACGTTCCTACCCTCACCTATGGTCACGAGCTCTGGGTAGTAGGGGTGAGTAGGGGAACACCACCTTTGAACAAGAGTTCACCTAATCTCAAAGCAAACATCATTCATGTGTTTGTGTTTTAAACTGTTAAAATAAGATGCATTTATTCCCTTGGGAACGAACAGACTTTATTTTACAGGTGTTAAATTCCGCTTACAAACGCCTTAGTGGCCACTAATCTAATGTAATGAAAACTGTCATTGTGTTAACTTCACTGCCAATATTACCTCATTTCCCACGAAACGGACAGATCGTCTTAATGAGAGCTGTGGTTCATTTTTTTGACCTCGAGGTGGGACACCTGCCGAGGAGTTTACTCCCAGGATTTCCCCATGGAGATAACAGTTTTAAAAGAATCCTTTGTTTCAGGACATTCCCTTTCAGGAGATGAACAGCAACAACTTTTTGAGGAACATTGCATGTTTTTCCACAGTTTCAGAACTGAATGTGTGTCATAGAAAATGTCTGTTTAAAGTAACCTCTCTTTAAGATAATTATGTTTATTTTTCTCTTTTTAAAACAAGTGCGGCTTAAAAAAAAGGCAGACAGCAAAAATGGACTGTTATTTTATATAAAACATGACAGAGTTTATGAACCATATCTCGTCCGGTGGGAGGTCCTAAGTCAATCTGTAACACCCAGACAGACATTTCACCTCTCAGTTCTTCTACACCACTTCTTTAGCACTTCATCGCTCTTCCTACATGAACGAACTTCGAGCAAACTTCAGAGAAGAGTCCAAAAAAGTTCAATCTGGTCCTCTGGACATTCAAAAAAACCAAAAAACAAAACAAAGCAAAAAAATATAGAAACGTTTCGTCTCTCATCCAAGAGACTTCCTCAGTCTGAGGTGCTGTTTTCAGCTCAGTCTCTTAAATAGCACCTTCTCAGAGTGGATCAACCAGTTTGCTGCTGACAACCAAAACCAGCTGATCACATGCTCAAGAAGGACCATCAGCCTAACAATGGATCATTAGCACACTGATGGCTGTTTAATATTCACAGAGGGCTGAGTGATACTAGCAATCACAGCATTGTAAGAGGGGGACAGTTGAACCCGGAGGCCTCCACCCCTGTTTAACGATGGACGATTTCTTTTCACAAAGATGGCCTCC
Source organism: Nematolebias whitei (assembly GCF_014905685.2). Classification (NCBI taxonomy): domain Eukaryota; kingdom Metazoa; phylum Chordata; class Actinopteri; order Cyprinodontiformes; family Rivulidae; genus Nematolebias; species Nematolebias whitei. The sequence goes on from NC_056504.1 coordinate 13,949,656, forward strand.
TTTACTCCTCTCTCAAACCATCATTCCTCTCTGTCCAGGATGTGAACATCTTCATCCTTGAAAGAGTGACCGCTGGCCTGGAGATGAGTGTACACCGCAGAATCCTGGCCTGATGATGTTGATCTTCTGTGCTGGGCCATCCTTTTGGCCAGTGGCTGTTTAGTTTCCCCGATGTAAGACTGATCACAGCCCTCCTGACACTGAACAGCATACACAATATTACTCTGTTTGTGCCGGGGGACTGGACCAAAAGGATGGACTCTTTCAAGAATGAAGATGTTCACATCCTGGACAGAGAGGAACGATGGTTTGAGAGAGGAGTAAAGGAGGCCATCTTTGTGAAAAGAAATCGTCCATCATTAAACAGGGGTGGAGGCCTCCGGGTTCAACTGTCCCCCTCTTACAATGCTGTGATTGCTAGTATCACTCAGCCCTCTGTGAACAGTAAACAGCCATCAGTGTGCTAATGATCCATTGTTAGGCTGATGGTCCTTCTTGAGCATGTGATCAGCTGGTTTTGGTTGTCAGCAGCAAAACTGGTTGATCCACTCTGTGAAGGTGCTATTTAAAAGACTGAGCTGAAAACAGCACCTCAGATTGAGGAAGTCTCTTGGATGAGAGACAAAACGTTTCTATATTTTTTTGCTTTGTTTTTTTTTTTTTTTTTTTTTTTTTTAATGTCCAGAGGACCAGATTGAACTTTTTTGGATTTTTCTACCTGGATTATTGAGCATGCATCAGGATATTCAGAGAAGAGTCTTCCTTCTAGTGAGATATCCTGGAAGGAAGAGAACCAGAAGCAGAACTTGGCATTAACTAAGACCCGAACCAGAACATCATGCCGCAGAGTGGTAAATCCAAAGCTGACTTCAAAGGGCCAGTGATCGGACCGTGGTCCCTCCCAACGGATGACCAGTGACCTTTGAGGATAAATCCTCCTTTTAAGTCACCCCTAGCATCTTAGATACAGCTGGCACCCCTCATAAGCAGTTGTGGGATCATTCTGACCATCTCATTCTGGTAGGACAAGAAAACTTAATGCCTTTCTGGTGATCATACATTCACAATAATATTAATTTAGATACACCACAGTTAATTTAGACAATTTTAACTACACCCCAACCAACCAGTCCAAATTTCTGCCTTTTATAAAAAGTTACACTGAATTTAATAGTCAAGTAACCTTTGACACAAGGTAATTTTGTTATTAATTTGTGTATTAATTTTTATGAATAATCTTCATCAGCTATATATATCAGAATATTATTTTTGTAATAAAATACATAAAAATCAACTAAATTTGTGATTATTTTGACATATCTGTGTGTATTAACTGATTTAATGCCTTTTAACATGGGTAAAGAATTCATGTTTCAGTTTAATTTGAGGGTTTTAGGGACTGATTTTCCTCTACAAGAGGTGGTGCCCGCATAACGAGGTTATTTGCATAATAAATGCATATCTTATGAGCTTAACTCATAACTAATAAATTATATAGATATCCGATCAACAAATCCCTCTACAGGTGTAATGGTACGCTAAAATCACATTTCGGTTCAGTTCAGTTTCAAGGAGGGCCCAGTTCGGTTAATTTTCTGTACAAAAAGGCCAAAGTAAAGACTTAAAAGATGTTTATTTTGAAAATATGCCAAGTAAAAAATATGTTTGTATAAAAATAAATAAAAAATTTCCCTGAAGAGGAAGAAGAAGACTCAGCTGCTCAGCTCTCGATGACATCCTCAGACTGCAAACACAAAGAGATAAAACAATTGAGTTAATAAGATAGTAGTTTTAAATTTAAAAAAGTTAATTAGATCACAATAATACAATAACAATACCTATTCCTGCACGGCCATTATTTCTGTTATGAGGTGGTTGAATCTCTCGCTCATCATCATCAGGGCAGGGCTTTAATCTGATCCAGGGCTTGGTGACGATCAGTTTTAGCTTTTTCATAAAGCGCTGCTACAACTTTTTAGCTGAAGTGTTGACGAGATGGGATGTCGTAGCAGGGCTCAAGAACTTTAATCATATGCTTAAGCCGGCGCATCAACAAAAGAATACGGACGTAGATACAGAGCTTTAAAAACTCTTACATCTTGGGTTATTGCTTTGGACAGATCTGAATCACCTGATAAAGGTTGTTTAAATGCTGCTGTTATTGGTCTTTGAACCAAGCTGCTTTTCTTCCTTGTAGAAAAGACGTTCACATTCGGATAATATTGTTTCAAGTGCGTTAACAAGTTAGACGTGTTGCCTGCTGCAGATCCACTCTCCGTGAAACAACGTCGACACACAGCTTTGGATTTGTTCACTTGTCTTTTCCCATTGTTAAGTTTTAACAAGAAAGCCATAATGGTCCCAAACAGGAGACCGCAATGAGATGAAAGGGTCTCCTGCTAGGCTGTTAATGCTACGTGTGCTGCAAGACTATAGCGCTGTGCTGAAACACACTTAGGAACTTTAGTTCCGCGGTGCATAATCTCTTGTTAATAAAATTTAATGAGTGAAAAATAACAGAAACGGTAGGCACGTGGACCGAACCGAACATGCTGTACCGAAACGGTTCAATACATCCACATGTATTGTTACACCACTACTGGTTAGTGACCAAAAGAATGAGATACAGGCAGTTGAAATAAGTTTCCTGCACAGGGTAGCTGGACTCTACCTTAGAGATAGGGTGAGAAGTTCAGTTATCCGGGAGAGACTCAGAGTAGAACCGCTGCTCCTCCACATTGAGAGGAGCCAGTTGAAGTGGTTCAGGCATTTGGTAAAGATTCTCCCTGGGTGCCTCCCTAGGGAGGTGCTTCGGGCATGTCTGACTAGGAGGAGACCCAGGACATGCTGGAGAGACTATGTCTCTCGGTTGGCCTGGGAACGCCTTGGAGTCCTCCCAGAAGAGCTGGAAGAGGTGGCTGTGGGGAGAGATGTCTGGGCCTCCCTGCTCAAGCTGCTGCCCCCGCAGCCCGACTTTGTAACAAGCAGAAGATGATGGATGGATGGATGGATGGATGGATGGATGGATGGATGGATGGATGGCTAATATGAGCAATATTCCAATAGTTTACGTGAATGAATCTCACAGGGTTCTTTTCTACGCAAACGTTTCTTGATTCTGAATGAAAACTCTCCAAACAATTCCACTGGCAAGTCAAGACTTCAGATCATCCCAGTATTTATCTTCTCATCCAAAGGGGTTAAAAACACACTTTCCTTCTGTCCAAGCTTGATGCAAGAAGAATACTTATATAATTTTCTTTTGTGTAATCACCTTACACATTCTGTGTCTGCATCGTCAGTGTCGTGCATCAACTCTTAATCCATAGCTCCTCCCACTATACATAACATTTCTTTCAAGTGAAGTACACTTGGTTTTACCACAATTTAAACAAATACAATTTTAACAGTTCAGTTCATTTCCACTAACAAATCCTAATTAGTCCAACAATAATAATGCACAAAATAATTTAAAGTCACCTGATAATGGAAACGTGTTTTTAGTGGAAAATTAATCATCCCACCCACTTTTGCCATGCAATGAGGGAAGCAGCAATTATACCACCAAAGGCAACAGCAACAGGTACAAGTAATGTTTTAATGTATGTTTTCCTGAAATGAACCCCCCAAGTGTACACCTCTGGTTGTTTTAGACCGGTGAGAAAAAATGGACATAATGAACTTTACTGACAAGACATAAGCTAATTCAGGGGAGAGAGGATTGGAGTGTGGCGTGGGTCTATGTGCGTGATTGTTTATATATATATATATATATA
>NC_056504.1:13953531-13962346 GCF_014905685.2 Nematolebias whitei
TATGTATATATGTGTGACTCAAGTGTGAAGGAGCAACACGGTTGCTTCATCACAAGGAGGCAGAACTCATACTGGGACAATTTTATGGAGATGCTGGTTTACAGCTTCAACTTCTCAGATCTCATTTGGGATCTAGTAATATATTACTGTATATGTTGATAATCCAGACTTACAAAACAGGTAGTGACTAACCAACCAGAAATTATGTTGGTTAAGAAACCATAGAAGAAGACCGTGGTGATAGTTGTGCTCAAAGTGGGCTGATACAGAGTATACTTATAAATTTTCATCCAAAGTGTACCATCACTTTTTACATGCAAGTTTCCATTTCACAAACTGTAGGCTGTGAAGGGTTATAAGCTTGGGTAACCCCCACTGAGTCAAAGATGTAGCAGCACTGTGGCGCAAATGATAGAGCTGCTGCCTCTCAGCGAGCAGGTCCCTGGTCCAAATCCCGGCCCGGGGGCCTTTCTGGGTGAAGTTTGCATGTTCTCTCCGTGCATGCATGGGTTTCCTCCGGGTACTCTGGTTTCTTCCCACAGACCAAAAACATGCATGTTAGGCTGATTGGTAACTCTAAATTGTCCCTAGGTGTGAGTGAGAGAGTGGATGGTTGTTTGTCTCCATGTGGCCCTGTGATGGACTTGCGACCCATCCAGGGTGTACCCCGCCCCTTGCACAGTGATTGCCGGACATGGGCACCGGCGACCCCCGTGACCCAAATTTGAAGAAGTGGGTAAAGAAAATGGATGGATGGATGGATGGTAAAAGATAATGTATGCCAGTGGTGCCAGCAGTCATGGAAGTACTCGATGCTCTGTCCCTCAAGCTGAGAGTGGATCCAACAGATTCCAGAAGCAACCTCACAAATCGATGTTCAAAAGAGTGCAGTCCTTGGAACAGCTAAAATATTGCACATCAATCACAAGCTCCCAGGCCCCTGGTAGTGGACCTAAGCTCAAAGGTGAACAATTGAAAAAATGTCCACGAAAAGAATGAGCTCAGAATGTTACTTGTTTAAAATCATTCATTCATTCAACATTTATTTATACAGGTTAGTCTCATTGAGTCACAAGGACTCATTTACAGGAGAGACCTGTTTTAGACAGACAACATATAAAGTACAAACAACAATAAAGGTTCAAGGTTCTTTATTATCATTTGCATCACATGTGGTACATGAGGTGGAATGAAATTGTGTACTCAAGGTCCCAGTTACACCCAAAAATAGCAAAAGTATATAATATAAAAAGAAACAGTATACAAAGATCTAGGATATACACTAAACAATAATCATGTACAGTGTATTAAACAGCAGCCTGAACATGAGTCTGTTGTGAGCAGGAATACAGCAGCTTAAAGACAAGAAATCAGCAGCATGGATAATCAGCAGCACAGCTAAAGTGACATATCACCAATTAAAGTGACATTACAGTGATTTTTTCCTTTTTTTTTTTTTTTTAACAATGATTTTTCTGGTTAGGGATTTATAACAGCTTCAGGGTAGAAGCTGTTCCTCAGTCTAGTGGTTCTACACTTAATGCTCCACAACCTCCTGCCTGAGGGGAGTGGGGCAACATTTTGTGTGCTGGGTGAGTGGGGTCCTTCATGATGCAGGTGGCCCTCTTCCTGCATTTGGAGGTGTAGATGTCTGTGATGGTGGGGAGGCTGAATCCAACAGACTTCTGTGCAGCCTTCACCACTCTCTGCAAAGCTTTTCTTTCTGCAGCTGTGCAGCCTCCATGCCACACGTTGATGCTGGAACACAGGATGCTCTCCACTGCACACCAGTAGAAGGAGGTGAGGACTGAGCTTCCCAGACCAGCTCGCCTCAGTCGCCTGAGGAAGTAGAGCCTCTGATGAGCTTTCTTGATTATGCTGGTGGTGTTGTTGCCCCAGCTGAGGTTGTTATTCAGGTGTACACCTATGTACTTGTAGCTGGAGAGGGCTCAGCACACAGCCCTGAGGGGAGCCAGTGTGGTTGAGGAGAAGTTGTGGATCCTCACTAACTGTGGTCTGTTTGTTAAGAAGTCTAGTACCCAGTTGCAAATGGAGAGGCTTAGTCCTAGTGTGAGTAGTTTGTCCATCAGGATTTGTGGGATCATGATGTTGAAGGCAGACGTTAAGTCCACAAAGAGCATACGGACGTAGGAGTCCTTCTGCTCCAGGTGGGTGAGAGCAGTGTAGACCACAGAGGAGATGGCATCCTCTGTTGATCGGTTCTTGCGGTATGCATACTGGAGAGTGTCCTTATTGTTGTTGATGGTTGTTTTGATTTGGGTCATGACCAGTTTTTTTAAGCATTTAGCGACTATTGGGGTGAGGGCTACTGGCCGGTAGTCATTCAGACCAGTCACTGTAGAGCTCTTTGGGACTGGGATGATGGTTTCAGTCTTCAGGCAGGTGGGAACTGTTGCCAGGGTGAGGGAGGAGTTAAAGATGCCTGCCAGCACCTCGCAGAGCTGATCAGCACAGTCTTTCAGCACCTTCCCGAGGATATTGTCTGGGCCGGTTGCTTTGTGAGGTTAATCCTCCTGAAAGTACTCCTTGCTTCGGCTGAGGTCATGCTGAGAAGCTCTTCTTCTGGTGGTGAGGTGAGTCTGGTGCTGGGTGGTCTGTTCGGGTCTTTAAAGCTTACGTAGAACTTGTTGAGGTCAGGACATCCAGCACTATGTAAATAAATCAAAGTTTGCAATGATCTGTTACCTTTTAAATCTGTTTATTTTATTGCATTGAATCATAAATGCAATTAACAGAACCAAAAACCCAAACTCAAATTTATTTTATTTTATTTTTTTAATGAAGTGGGCTGGATTACAGTCACCCGCGGGCCTCCAGTTAAATAGCCCTGCTATAGACATTATCAAATGTTTAAAATCCCCTAAATAAATTAAGGTGGACAGCTTCAGTTTTTGTTGTAAGGTGTTCCAGGGTACAGGAGCAGAGTAAGTAAAGGCCTTTTTGCTAAGATCAGACCACACTGAGGGAACGCTGCAAGTAACGATGGCCTGAGAGTGCACGCTGTAACTGCACTGACAATGTGACATGTGGAAGGAGATATAAGAAGGCAGCAGACCAAGGAGGGATTTATAGATGAAAATGAACCAGTGTGAAAGCCTACATGTAGATAATGATGACCAGCTGACCAATGAGTACAAGGTGCAGTGATGGTACGGTAGTTACCACCAGTTATGAATCTTACCGCGCCATGGTAGACAGCATCCAACATCTGCAAGGAGCTGGCAGGGGCATTCTTCAAAATCAGCTCAACACTTCAAAGTTTTAGTAAAATATAATTGTTCTAATCAGAGTAAAGCCTGGAGGATCAATAGTGCACCATGTGAAGTAACTATGAATTGTAACAGATGTTTATGGTGTTGGTATGTTTAATATTTTGTTCACATATATTTTTAGATTTACCTGTTTGCATGTCAGTGTGGGTGTTCTTCCTGTTGTCATTGCCAGATTTGTTGTGCATGAACTTTGAACAATGGTTGCACATTGGTACACCACACTCCTTGTGGTGTGACGTTGCACGTTCGTGGTGAGACGTATTGTGTTACTTCCTGTTTGTCTGTCGGTAGCTCGAGTGAATTGTTTGCTCGAGTCGCCTCTGTTTTCTGGATTTATCTGTCTTTTGCACAGTTTTTCATTCTAGTTCACAAACACACTTAGTACAGTTGTTTTTCTACTGTTGGATAGTGCTTAAAACACCTCTTATCTTTCAACACTTCTCGGTTTTTATTGGTGTATTTGGCTCTGCTAGCGTTAGCTTAGCATGGCTGCTGCTTCTCTCCCTGCTTCCTCTGTTTTCACTTGCTCCATGTGTCAGATGTTTAGTTACTCCTCTGCCTCCTTTAGTGGTAATGATACATGTAACAAATGTAGTCTTATGGTAGCTTTGGAGGAGAGGCTGTCTGAACTGGAAGCTCGGCTCCGCGCTGTAGAAAAACCAGTAGCTAGCCAGGTCCCCTTAGACAGTGCGGAACCACAGAGGCTAGCTCCCGTTAGCGGTCCTCCAGCAGACCCCGAGCAGCCGAGACCCCAGGACGGCTGGGTGACGGTCCGGAGCAAGAGTAGTGCTAAGGCTAAGCTCCCAGTTCACCACAGACCCGTTCACGTTTCTAATCGATTTTCCTCGCTCAGTGACACACCCGCTGAGAAGCAGACCCTGGTTATTGGCAGCTCCATAGTCCGAAACGTGGCTTTAGGGACTCCAGCGGCCATAGTCAAATGCATTCTGGGGGCCAGAGCGGGTGACATAGAATCTTATCTGAAACTGCTGACTAAGGCTAAGGCTAAATACAGTAAGATTGTTATTCACGTCGGCAGTAATAACACTCTGTTACGGCAATCGGAGGTCACTAAAATTAATGTTGCTTCGGTGTGTGACTTTGCTAAAACCATGTTGGACTCCGTAGTTTTCTCTGGCCCCCTCCCCAACCTGACCAGCGATGACATGTTTAGCCGCATGTCGTCGTTTAACCGCTGGGTGTCCTGGTGGTGTTCTGACAACGACGTGGACTACATAGATAACTGGAGTTCTTTCTGGGGAAAACCTGGTCTGATGCGGAGAGATGGCATCCATCCCACTTTGGACGGAGCCGCTCTTCTTTCTAGAAATATGGCTGATTTTGTTTATCCCCCAAATTATTGACAACCCAGGGTCCAGTCCAGGAAGCAGAGTTGTAGTCCTCCACACCTCTCTGCTGCTTCTCCTCTGTTACCTACCCACACCCACATTGAAACAGTGTCAACTCGCACACGGCTCAAATTTAATAAACAAAAAATCAACTCTAAAAATATAAACCATAAAAATCTGATTAAAATAAACACAGTTACTTTACCAGAGCAAAATCATAAAATCATTAAATGTGGATTATTGAACATCAGATCTCTTTCCTCTAAATCCCTGTTAGTTAATGAACTGATAACTGATCATCATATTGATTTATTCTGTCTGACAGAAACTTGGCTACAACAGGAGGATTTTAATGGTATAAATTAATCCACTCCTGTTAATTATTTAAATTTTCATGTTCTTAGAACAACTGGCCGAGGTGGAGGAGTAGCTTCTATTTTTCAGTCAGGATTATTGATTAATGCTAAACCAGTTATTAGTTATGATTCTTTTGAATCAATGTCCCTCAGTCTTTCTCATCCAAAATGGAAATCAGAAAAGCCACTTTTACTAGTTGTTATATATCGTCCACCAGGCGCTTACTCTCAGTTTTTGTCTGAATTCTCAGAATTATTAACTGACTTATTATTAAATACTGATAAAATCATCATAATGGGTGATTTCAATATTCTTGTAGATGTTGAGAGTGATAGCTTAAGCATAGCCTTTAATAATTTAATAGACTCATTTGGTTTTACCCAAAACGTCCGCACATCTACTCATTCTTATCATCACACTCTTGATTTAGTTCTGACCTATGGTATAGAGATTAAGGACTTGGTAATTGTTCCTCAAAATCCTATTCTGTCCGACCATTTTTTAATAACCTTTGAGTTTACATTAAATGACTACACAGTCACTGAGAGTAAATTTCATCTCAGCAGGTGCGTATCAGAAAATGCTGTAACCAAATTTAAACAATCTCTTCCATCAATGTTTTCCTCTGTCTTGCAGAGTAATGCATCAGAGAACAGTGACTTAGATCATCTAGTTGATCATCTTACAACTTCAATGCAAATTTCACTTGATAAAATTGCTCCACTGAAAAAGAAAGTAATCAATAAGAGGAATCTGGCTCCTTGGTTCAATTCTGAGTTACGTACTTTAAAGCAGGTATCTAGAAACAAGGAGAGAAAATGGTGCTCTACTAATGTTGAAGAATTTTATTTAACTTGAAAAGATAGTCTGCTAACATATAAAAAAGCTCTCTGTAACGCTAGAACTTTATATTACTCATCTTTAATAGAGGAGAATAAAAATAACCCTAGGTTTCTGTTTAGTACTGTTGCTAGACTAATTAAAAGTCCCATTTCTGTTGAACCATGTATCTCTACAACTATAAGTAGTGATGACCTCATGAGATTCTTTATAAATAAAATTATTTCAATTAGAGAGAAAATTCAAACCATCCTTCCTTCTACTATCTCTACTCCCCTGTCAAATGAGGCAACTTTAAAAATTTCACTAGAGCCTGATTTATGTTTGGACAGTTTTTGTCCTGTTGAGCTCTCTGAATTGTCAAAAATAATAACCTCATCCAAACCATCCACATGACTGCTAGATCCCATCCCAACCAGACTGTTTAAAGAGGTATTTCCCCTAATTAATGTCCACATTTTGGATCTACTTAATTTGTCTTTAATGAATGGTTATGTACCACAGCGCTTTAAGGTTGCTGTAATTAAACTTTTACTTAAAAAGTCTGACCTTGATTCAGAAATTCTGGCCAACTATAGACCTATATCTAATCTAACTTTCATCTCATAAATTCTAGAGAAAATAGTTGAAGGTCAGTTGCGTGAACATCTACAAATAAATAATCTGTTTGAAGAGTTTCAGTCAGGGTTTAGAACTCATCATAGCACAGAAACAGCACTAGTAAAAGTAACTAATGATATTCTCATGGCCTCAGACAATGGACTTGTGTCTATACTGGTCCTGTTAGACCTCAGTGCTGCATTTGATACAGTTGATCACAATATTTTACTAGAGAGGCTTGAAGATGATATTGGGATTACAGGAACGGCTCTAAAGTGGTTTAAATCATATCTATCTGATAGATTCCAGTTTGTAAATGTAAATAATACATCTTCTTCATACACCAAAGTTAGTCATGGAGTTCCTCAAGGCTCAGTGCTTGGGCCAATACTCTTTACTTTATACATGCTTCCATTAGGTAAAGTTATTAAACAGCATGGGATAAATTTCCATTGTTATGCTGATGACACACAATTATATTTGCCCATTAAACCCAATGAATCATATCAGCTACTTAGACTACAAGCATGTCTTAAAGACATAAAAATCTGGATGACCCTTAATTTTCTCCTGTTGAACACAGACAAAACTGAGGTTTTGGTTTTTGGACCTGAGCACCTTAGGAATGAATTTTTCAGTCTTTCTCCCTCCTTAGATGACATTATTCTGTCCTCCAGCTCTAATGTTAAAAATCTTGGTGTTATTTTTGATCAGGACATGTCTTTTATCCCCCACATTAAAAATGTTACTAGAACTGCCTTCTTCCATCTGTGTAATATCACTAAAATTAGAAACATCTTATCTAAAAATGATGCAGAAAAACTGGTCCATGCATTTGTCACTTCTAGACTGGACTATTGCAATGGTTTATTATCTGGATGTCCAAATACTTGTTTAAAACGTCTTCAGTTGATCCAAAATGCTGCTGCCAGAGTCTTAACTAGAGTTAGTAGGAGAGATCACATTTCTCCAGTTTTAATTTCTCTCCATTGGCTCCCTGTCAAATCCAGAATTGATTTCAAAATCTTACTTCTAACCTACAAAGCTCTCAACAACCTGGCTCCATCTTATATTACAGATCTTATTGTTCCATATTTTCCTAACAGAGCACTTCGCTCTCAGACTGCAGGTTTACTTGTGGTTCCTAGAATTTACAAAAACAGAATAGGAGGCAGATCTTTTAGTTATCAGGCTCCTCTCTTATGAAACCGACTGCCAATCTCTGTCTGTGAGGCTGACACATTATCCAGTTTTAATACTAGGCTTAAGACTTTCCTTTTTGCTAAATCCTATAGTTAGGGTCGGTTTGGGTTTCCTGAGCTGTCCCTTAGTTATGCTGCTATAGGCTTAGACTGCTGGAGGACAAACTGACCATAGTTTTTACTCTACTACTGTCTTTACTTACTCTGCTCAACCTGTTTTGTATTTGTAATTATTTTTTCTATCCTTGACGTGTTTTTTTTTTTGTCTTTCAGATACACCTGGACCTATACCTGAACCTGCCATTCTGTGTTCGTCTGTCTCTCCTTCCTGTCCTCTCAACCAGCCGGTCAAAGCAGATGGCCGCTTGTCCTGAGCCTGGTTCTGCTGGAGGTTTCTTCCTTTTAAAAGGGAGTTTTTCCTTTCCACTGTTGCCACTGTGCTTGCTCAGGATGGGAGACTGCAACGAAGCCAAGATTCATCTTGTCTGCTGGATTCATTAGATAGAGAACTTTACTAATTGGCTTTTATGTATGTGAATGTTCCTGTAAAGTGCCCTGAGACAACTTTGTTGTGATTTGGCGCTATATAAATAAACTGAATTGAATTGAATTGGTTGCAAATCTAACGTTTTGTAGTAAAATAAGAACAAAGGCACAGTTGTTTTATTATATTTCATAAATTAATGCTGAACTTTTAGTCAGAAACTTTTTTCATACTTTGTTCTGATAATAATAATAAAAAAAAGCTCAGCAATTGAGTTTAAAAATCTGCACAGAGGGAACTTTAGTGAAGCCTCTGTTCTTCTAATTGTACCAATCAAAGTCGTGGGACATTCATGAATAAATGATGACATCAGCTCAGGATATGAGGCCCACTGCTGGAAAACAATGGGTGCTCATAACACACTCATGAACTATTTAAAATTTCAGTGCGACAGCGTGATATGAGAATGACAGTAGTGAAGAAATAAACTGAACGAGAATACATTAGACATGATGGAACAACGTGTTCTGGATATTGTTTTCTATTTTATTACATCCCAACAATAACTGTGTTACAATTAGGACAGAAAGATATCCTTTATTTAAACACAAAGTTTGTTTTCTCAGTCATCCAGGTATATAACAACAAAAAAGGTTGAATCATGTCATCTGGACTTCGTTTTTTTGTTAA
>NC_056504.1:13962446-13968214 GCF_014905685.2 Nematolebias whitei
TTAACAAAAAAACGAAGTCCAGATGACATGATTCAACCTTTTTTGTTATCCTTTATTTAGTTCTCTTATTACAGTCTGTTGTGTGGATTTGGACTTTTTTTTTTTAAATGGACACTATTGTGTGTTTAAGCTTACATAAACTTGGTAAAATAGGTGTAATGTAGCTGTGTTGTGGCATTTTCAGAGTTTATAAAGAAACCTGCTGTAACCCCATACAGAGAAGTGTTGTCTAGTTTGAGGACTTCCCGTCTTTAGATCTGTCAGTCCTGTGTCCTTGAGTCCTTACATTGTTAGCTTCAGGGTGTCCTCTCTTTCTCCCTCTCATTTTTTTCTCTCTCCAGCTCTGTTTCTCATCCAAACGTAGTCATGGTGACATGCACGTTCAACCAGGGATCCACAGAATGAACAGAGGGCAGGCTGCAGGGGATTCGTGCCCGTGTAAAGGTGTTGCTGAAGAGAAGTCAGCCTTGAACCAACTGACCCATAGCGTAAAAATAATAGGAGCAAAACTCTCAAAATGTGGAGCCGGTGAAAAGAAGACACATTGAGGTGGTCTGCCTCATTTGCACCGAGTCCTCTGCTCTTCAAGCAACCAGCTGACAGGGGATATTTTTATCATCCTGGCACACGGCGCAGAATAGGAACAAATTCATTTGTAACAATATACTCCCAGCCAAGGACAAAATCTCAGTGAGATAGACTGCAGCTCTCTTTCTGCACTATCAGAAGAAAATCAGTCATTTTTATTCATGCACATGCCCTGGCATTATCATGCAAGAACTGTTCACAAGGCCTTTGTATTCAACGAAGCAGAAAACTGAAAAGCAAAATGTGTTCCCCATGGTCTGGACCCTACCTGCGACTTTAAAGCATGCATGGATATTTTCCTCTGTCAACAGGTCGATATTTGGTTTTCTTCGTTGTCTCGCTTTTTTGTGTGTTTTATTTTCTGCCTCTGCTAATTGAAACTAGTGCGTTTGAAAGTTGCATAAAAAAAGTTTCACACACCGACAACTCATCTGTTGATCTGCATTAAACCAAATTACCACAAGTCAGCAAGAAGATGTGTGAGTGTGTACGTGCATGTCCATTTGTGTACGTATGGGAGTGAGAACATGAATAAAGCATGTGCTTAAGTGGTGTCACAGGGCTGCTGTGTTGGCATGTCAGCACTGTGCCGGAAAAACATGCCTATCTCTGGGGTATTGTCTGTAATCCAGCATGTAAGAGCTGCTAAATGGTTCTTATATCTATAGATTATATGCATGTATTGGTAAAAATGAGCCATTTCTCAGAATTATAAATTCAGCTTTAACACAAGTAATAGACAATCTTAATCCATTATTATTAAGAGCTCATGGTTCCAGTTGGCTCGACTTAAATTTCCTTATCCTCAAATTCCATGTCAATCCTTTGCACTGAATAGTTTTGTTCTGCCTCAGCGTGAAAGAGTCACGATGAAGAAAAAAACGTTTAATTTTCTTAAAACAGCACAGTTTAATCTTTTTGCAGTGACACAAATAGTTTGATGTGCCAAGCTGACAAACAAATGATCCACAGCCCACATTGTAATTGAAATGCCAAGAGGAGGTGGACGATTAATCTCTCCAACTCTCACTTTTCAAATTTCCATGGAGAAACTCTTGAAAATGCTGATTATAGATAAGAGTATTATTGATTAGACGGGCTGGGAGGAGAGGCAAAGAGGTGCAGAAGTTCCCCATCACTAATCTTTCTGGCTGTGACTGCATCTAAATAACCTGCAGAGAGGGATAAACAGATCCATCCATCATGGGAAAGCTTCAGCAGACAGAGATGGATGTCTCCACCTTCTGCCACCCTCCACTGCACCTCTCCCTCCTGGTCAAGAATAAGAAGTGACACCGGCACTCAGGAGAAATACCAAGCTGGAACTGTGAGAAAATACCCCTTCTTTTGCTCTGCTTTGCAGGAAAGACTGTGCACATGTGAGCTTTTAAAGTGCTCCCCTCCTCCATCCACTTGTCTGTTCAGATTTGTAGGATTATCCATCTTGATAGATCCTGTTTGTTTTGTCACAGAAGGAAATTGTTTTCGTGAATTTGTGTGTGTGCAAACACACAAGTGTGTGAACTTGCCATTTATACTTTTGGTTTTGTGTATAAATTTATTTTACTGTACCTTTTTTTTCTCTATATATGTGCATGCTCCTGCACTCTGGGCCAAATCCCCTGTGCTGCCTGAGCCCATGAGCAGGCGTGCCCATGCCAGCTCTCTCCTGAGGTGCCAGCCTGACGGAGATGTGTGCATGCCATGCCTCCCCTCCTCAACCCTGTGGCATTAAGAATGATCCTTCGTTCCCTCCCATTCCTTTCTCTCCCTCTCCTTCTGTGTGCCTCTGCTTTAATGAGACTGTGAATAGGTGAAGCTCACAGGCTCCAACAGATGGCCAGAGCCACCCTGTTTCAGTGTCTGCACACACACGTGCACTCACACCAACACACTTCTGCATGTTTGTTCATGAATGAGCCTGAAGAGAGGAAGAGGCAGAGGAAAATGTGACAAGGAGGAAGAAAAAGAAAACGGGAAGCAACACAGAAACCTGAAGGAAACCACTGATGGAGGCAGCAGGAAGGAGACGGAGCGAGAATCTGCTCAAAGAGCAGGGGACAAAAACGCTGCTGAAAAGGGAGCGAGGGCGAAATTGAATTGTAGATTGAGGGAGCCTTTCTCCTCCCTCTGTATTTATCTCATGTGAAACCACGCCTCCCTCCTTTCACTTGTCAGTGCATCCACAACAGTGAGCTGTCTGCACTGAGCTGTGCGGGGGGTGAGACGAGCTCCTCACTTTGCCAGCACAGCCGACCGGATCTGAAGAGACCAGACGGGACTGGATGGTGGCAGACTGGCCAAACAGGTGTGTGGATTTGTATCTGTGCAGTGTTGTGTGTCTGCAATGCATGGCAGAGGGCAGCATGTGCATCCCCCCTGCAAGCAGTTGCTTGTTCCTCTGCAGGACTTGCTTGAAGAGGAGCGTATGAAGATACGGTGCTGGAGATTTGCCCTAGTTTACACTTGAATGCTCTGATCCATTCTGCTCTCCTTTGAGATTTATGCATGCTGCTAACGCCACTGCTCATTGGGCTAAGAGAGACCATGCCTCTCAATGAACGGATGCTCAGGAGCATCAGGCTGCAGGTCACAGGATGGAAGAAGTTTTGATTCCTTCAGGGATAGACACTGTCTGCATGCGCTGTGTTTTTGAAAGTTTTTGTTATTTTAAATATTAAATAATATAGTGTGTTTTTTCCAAACATGTGTTTATGAGAAGTCACTGGGTTTAGTTGAATACACCATTTTGTAATAGCTTTAATGTTTATTTGATTCAGCTGTTTTTTCTTGTTTTCTTCTGCAGTGCTGTGAAAAATCTAACATTAAGTTGCTGCTTTATACTTAACCTCATGATTCTTCATGTTATTGAACAGTGAGAAAGTTTAAAATTAGAGTAAAAAGAACAAAAGTAAAAAATAATACTATTTCTCCCTAAGGCAGGATCTGTGCAGCCTCAGACTGGTTGCCTTTAGGGGAACCTTTTATAGAGACCGATTAGGTATCCACCAGTCAGCGCTCATTCATGAATCGCCATTTCAACAGTTGCAGCTGCTGCCACCCACCAGAGGCTGCACAGCTTCAGTCCACAGGGCTGGTCCCTGCAATGGACTCACTATCAGTGATTTGGCAATATTTTTATGGGTCAAAAGGCTGTGTCATCACCAAGCGATGGCAATTAAGAGCTGTGTGTGTTTGTGTGCAGGGGTACTGACCAAACTGTTAAAATATAAATGACAGAGAAAGCTGAATGCTCCTAAATGCTGTTTGTAGCAATCTTGGCAGATGGATGAGCAAATGCAAAGATGGAGGAGTGGATGGAAAGTGACGAAGCTTCAGGGATCTGTTCTTTAGGCATTCATTATTTATTACAACACACTCGTGGAAGCTCTAACCCCACATCAACTGGCCTCTTTTCTCACTGAGTTTCCAGTGGACCGAAGGAGGATGCTCCTACTTAGTCTACCTGTAAGCTAGTCCCCAGGCATGTTGAAACTGCTACTGCATGCTGCTCTCTGCTCCCAGATGTACATTATGTTCATATTTTTGCCAACACGCACTCCAGATGTAATTGCTTGGTTACCCTTGACATTGTTGAGGGAAAGGCATTAAAATCACAGTTCCTGACTTGTACTGAATTAGTTGCAGATATGGAACAAAAGCACTCACACTGCGTAACACTGGTCTTATGCATACCACGTGCACAGAAATCTATTCACAGTTGACGACTGTTCAATATTTTTTCCCCTTGTTGCTATTCAATCGTTTTTTCTTTGTTTCTGAGACTCAGAAACTATACACACAATCAGGATTAGTGACCTTGAGACCTGTTGATGTTTGTCACAGCCATGTTGAGAATGCACGCAAGACCGTGTGGGACTGCTGGTGAAAATGAGCCTCTTGACATGCTGCTTGTAAAAATTGCCTAAAATGAGCGGGAGGGCTGGTTGATGCAGTCGAAGGGAGACGTGCATGAATATGTATTGTATGCTAATGTTGCACGCAGTGGCTGTTGACTCAAGCTGTTGTTGAAAGCGAAGAACATATTCCCCAATCTGCAGATTCAAAGACAAACCTGTTGTCAGTGCGAGCGCCTCCCTCAGCTCTGGGGGGTCAGTGAGGTGGCAAACACCAACAACCAAGGTGACACTTCTCATCATTCTCTGTGGACCTGCAGGCTGCTCACTTTACCACCACCTTGACCTTTTATTGTCACATTACAGTTTTATTTAGCTTAGAGTTATGGATCATTTTCTCTTCCTGCTCAGTATATAGTCCCATCACATGGTCAAACTGCACCAGTGTGTCACAACATTTTTCCAATTTTATCTGCTGAGTTCTGACCTGTAGATCTATTTATGCCATGCAATAATGTTATTGACGCTCATCTAGTCTCATTGAGCCTCGAGGACTCATTTACAAGAGAGACCTGCTTTTAACAAAGAGTGATGACAACACTAGACAATTATAAAAGAAAGCATATAAATAAATAAAAAAACTGGAAGAAAATTACCAGTATGTTAAAAAAAACCTAAAACAAAACAGCTACATTATAAAATGACGTAGAATGCTAAAAACAGGAACATGTCTGCGTTGGTTTTTGCCATTAACTTAGCAGATGTTTGAAGCTACTTTTAGAGGTCAGGGTCGAGAGCTTCAGATCTTTTTGCAAGATATTCCAGGAAACAGGAGCAGAGTAGGAAAAGGTCCTTTTGCCAAGTTCAGTCCTCACTGAGGGAACACTGCAGGTAATATTGTCCTGAGAGCGCACGCTGTAGCTGCACTCATGCAGTGACATGGAGGAGGAGATGTATGAAGGCAGCAGACCAAGAAATTATTTAAAGATGAAAATGTACTAGTGGTAGAGTCTGTGTGAAGTTGATGATGACCAAACCAGTGAATACAGAGTGCAGTGGTGGGTACGGTAGTTACAGCCAGTTATGAATCTTAGTGCACCGTGATAAACAGCATCCAACATCTGCAGGGAGATTTTCACCGTAGTCAATGGTGAGAAGGAAAGTTGCAGTTACAAGGCGTTTCCTAACATTCAGAGTTAGACAGGATCTATTTCTGAAAAAGAAACCCAGTTGAAACACAAAGTTTGTTTTCTCAGTCATCCAGGTATATAACAACAAAAAAGGTTGAATCATGTCATCTGGACTTCGTTTTTTTGTTAAAAA
>NC_056504.1:13968314-13976802 GCF_014905685.2 Nematolebias whitei
ATATACCTGGATGACTGAGAAAACAAACTTTGTGTTTTTGAAACCATTAGTGAAAAGGCCAGACTTCAGGGGTATCTGAGGCAGGCTTGAAACACAAGAGTCAGGGTGGCTTCTGGGTAATACCAGATGGCTAGGCCTCAGACTGACGAAGCCTCTTGGATGAGGGGCGAAACGTTTCTTTTTAACAAACCCAGTTGAACTTTCAGTTTCTTTACAAAGTTTTCGATGTGGAGCTTAAAAGAGAGATGCGAATCGACCAAGATACCTAAGTATTTATAAGAATCGACAAACTCAGAAGGAACACCATTCGTAGATAAGATAGAAGGAAGAACTGCTGGGACTGACTTCCGGTTGTAAAACAACATTCCTTTGGTTTTGTCAGCATTTAGGATATGTTTGAAACAGAACAAATCTGACTGGATGATGTCAAAAGCGGATTGCAAAGGCTGTAAAACCTTATAAACTGTTTTAGCTCAACAATAAACAACTGTATCATCAGCATAGATATGTAAGGACGCATCAGGGATGCTATGATTGCTTCGTTCTGGCAGACTTTTCAGATTGAAAGCACAGCATTTCTGGATGGAATGGATATTCCTTCATGGTAGAGTTGTAAATGATGTGATGGTTGACTTAATGAAATATTGTCAAATCTTGCAAGATGCTTTGTGGCTCAAAGTATGTGTTGCTAATGACGCTCAGCTACTACCACATCAAACTTTAGCTCAGTTTTTGAAAGTGTGAATATATTATCCAGTGACAGCTGTTTTGAACTTAACAAACTCCAAAAGGTAGTAGGAATATATTTACTTCCTATAATTACTTTAAGGGTTTCATTAAAATAGGCCCTTCCTTTGGTCTTTGGTGGAGGCTGATAAATGTGTTTGACAGTAAGTCGCTGTCACCTGAATCCCTCGCTCATCTGCATGTTTGAGCTTTTAATAACGAGTCGTGTGATGAGGGGACTTTAGGAGATGAATATTTAAGTCTGTCTTTTTGCTCCTTTTAACTAATGCAGGAGTGACAGACAAGCTTTTAGACAAACACTCCTCCTTGAAGCGTGTGCAGAGAGTGCAACTCAGTGAGCAGCTGACTGGACCAAACAACATCGATTTGAAAGTGATTCTGCGTGTGTTTTTGTCCTCTTTCAGATCAGTGTGTGCAGTGTGTAAGTGTACTGTTGATGTGTGGACAGCCATTTGACTGCTGTCTGCGAGTGCAATCAGATTTCAATCTCTTTCCTCTATACGGCTGAGCTGGTGCGACGGCAGTGCCCCGTGGGGACATGTAATTATACCCTGCTGGCCACAGAGTGCGGGCTTCACTGCCCTATCTGTCTCAGGAGAGACAGTGGCCTGAGGCCCTTACTCACAGTATCACGCAGCAGCGGTGTTGCTAAAAGCCTGCTACACCTTGGAATTTTTAAACTCTTCATCCAATGTCCTTCGTTTCATCAGAGTTTAGATGCTGGCTTTATCTGTGGCCATTTGTCACAGTTTTTTTGCAGCCATGAATCATTTATGGCAGAATTAACTGCTGCTAAGAGCAGTGATGAGGAGATTTTGGACAAAATTAAACTCAAGCTTAATGTCATTCCT
This sequence comes from Nematolebias whitei, assembly GCF_014905685.2. Lineage (NCBI taxonomy): Eukaryota > Metazoa > Chordata > Actinopteri > Cyprinodontiformes > Rivulidae > Nematolebias > Nematolebias whitei. Next base: position 13,969,913 of record NC_056504.1, read on the forward strand.
TTCAACATTTTTTTTTTAATCCTGCCTGGCGTAATTATTTTCTTTATAACTGTCATTTCCATTTCTACCTGAGTCACTGACTTATTCATGTGAAGACTTTTATTATATATATTTTTTTTCTGTCTGTCTTTCATGTTTGGATCTCCTGCCTGCTTTTGACAGAACTGCATGTTGAAATGGTTTCCATTAGGCCAGAACAAACAGACACACCCCACTCTCCTGAATTTAGACAAACAATCAATGCGAGCACTCAGATAGCAGCAAACTAAATGCCCCATTAAAGTCACAATTAAATGAAAACAGGATTTGGTGGTGGTGGTATAGGACGATTTAACCCAAATCAAATACAAATTATTGTATTTTCCGGCATATGTCGCATTTTTTTGCATAATTTGTCAGTCCTGCGACTTATGCGCCAAAGCGACTTATATACGTTTTTTTCTATATACATAATGCAATTTTTGACTGACGCTTTAAATTTTGAAGAAATACAACAGCAAGTCCTCCCGTGCCCGCTCGCTTCACTCAGCTGGTGCAGGTGCTGGAACGCTGGAGAGCTCGCGGCTGGATGGCGCCGCGCTGCCCAGGCGAAATGAAGTTGTTTTGACCATTAAATAAATGCATAATAAATGTGATGGGTCAGCGATGACGCATAAGAATTGTGACTTATATGCCAAAGCGATTTGCATATGTTTTTTTTCCTCTTCATGATGCTTTTTGTTTTCACCGTGTCCGGTCCGGCACTGTGACACTCAGAATTGTTGTCTGAGTGTCAAGGTGAGGCCCAACAGATTTACTTTCACAAGCAGAGCATTATGACTAGCCATTATGCTCCACTTGATATATAAATAAAACTTTATTAGAATTTGCTTTGAGTTTATTTCAGATGTGATGGACACAGGGATGAAAAACAACGAAGAAAACAAAGCAGAAAAGTGGGAGAAGGGTTAAAAGGGAAAGAAGGAGATAAGAGTAGAGGAGAGAGAGATGTCTAAAGAGAACACAAATCAACATCCTTGAAGTCTGCCTCTAGACCTGCAGAAAGAAAAAAGACAAAACCGAGAAGCCACAACAACAAACAACATATGAATGTACGTCATTAGAAAGTATTTTATACGGTACATGGTAATACAAGATGTATTTAGTGGCCATCACAACCCAACTGAGTGTGTATCTGATAAACACCTGAATCTAAACACCTGTGTGAGCATGCTTGTCACTATAAGGTTTCTCCATAAAAATGTTCAATAGTGGATGTGGGGACCCACAGACCCGTCCCCACAGGACACAATGGTGACACAGGGAGAACCTGAACCACAGACACCCAGTGTCCACCAAGCCCGGAGCCCCGGGAGTTCCCCAATAGGGTCAACTGCACGACCCCACCCCCCACCCACCCAAAGTGAATCAGAGGAGATCCCCGGGCGACCACCAGCAGCCACAATGCAGAAGCTCCAAGAGGCTGCAGCAACGAGACCACTGGTCCCACTGGCAACCCGCTACTCCAGAGCAGATCACCAAGCCCCGAGTCCTGAGGTTAGAGGCCCGACAGAGCCAGGGCCCCCAGGCCCCGGCAAGCAGCCACCAGGGTGGGCCGGCACACATCCAATCATCCAGCCCCAGATGCTGAGAGCGACCATTGCACCAGCGGCAGGAGGGCCCACGACCAGGAGTGCAACAGGGGGAAGTAAACCCCTCATTAAATGGGGGGCCCAAACTGATCCAAGAGAGGGAACCACCCATAACCCAACCTGACACATAATCAGGCACAAACAGATGGCCCGACAGAGCCTCCGCCGGGCCGTCCATGCACCCCACCCACCTGACAGCAACCGAAAGTCGGCCCCATGCTGGGGTCCAGAGCAGCAGGGAGAAGCAGCTGAGGAAGGCCAGCCCAGCGCACCAAGGACCAAGCGCTCCACCAACCCCACACCACAGGCCCCGGGATGCCCAGGTGTGCTGCCATCACACCCCCCCCCCTACTCACAGCATCCCCCACCACAAATGCCACACCAGGCCGACCAGCCAGTGCCCCGTCAAAGTGAAGCCACGCCCTCGATCGCCGCCATACACCACCGATGACCACACACGCACAACCGCAGCCGACCCACTGCCAGAACCCGGCAGCCACACCGGCCAAAGGGCCAGCCATCGCAACCAGGAACCCTGATCATAAAAATTCGAACGACCCAGGGAGAACCGGAGCACCAGCACCGCCCCCAGGGCCCAAAGCCCACCCACAGCCCAGACCCCAACCAGGCGGCCTGCCCCCCTCCCTGCTCCCGACCCCAAATTTCAAACAGAGAATGTGGGGGGGGGGGGGATAAATAAATAAAAATAACTGGACCCCACTCCTCCCAATCAAATAAGGTGTTGATGCATGTTGTTATATAGTGCGTTTAAAATGGGGGGGATGAGGCGGTGACCGGCACAGACCCCCCCCCACACACACACACACACACACACACTACTCTCCAGAGAGCAGGCAGTGCCCATTCACTCCCCCAACCCTTGCCCAGAGCCCTAAATGTCTACATGCTACATTTGGAAGTGGGCACAGGTCCAGGAGGTGAGAATGATTGCACATCCCACCACCTGTAGCCATCATGTGCCCTCCCCAGACCCTATATATGCATGTGTCATGAGAATGTTATAAGTGAGTGTCTAAGCTGTATAATAAAATTGGGGTCCAGGTCTTCACAAGACGATGGAGTTGGAGGATCCTCCCCGCAGCTCAGTAGTGCACCTGAACCCCAAGGCCCTGTTTGAGTGGTGGTGTGATGTAGTGGGCGGAGGAACGTGTCAGGGTGGGGAGGAAGAACTGAGGTGGCAAAGCCCTCCCAGGGGGCCAGCTCCCCCACTGACCCCACAGGCACCCCCATTCCCTGAAATCTACCAGGGAAGGGAGGCTCCAATACATCCACCCAGGAGCAGGTGGCAGCCGCACCACCAGGGACCAAGGCCACAGACCAGCATATAGCCCTGAGGACCGATCAGGACCAGAGCCAGCGACCCCCCCCCCTCCCCAAACCGTCCAGACCCCCCAACCCAATCCCCAATCCAACACCCAGCTCCCCAACCAAAGAAGCCACCAAATCCCAACAACGAGAACCAGCCAGGAGTGCTCGAACAGCCACAGACAGTGCACCACAGCGACCGAGAGCGCACCCCCACCCCCACAAAGGAACCGCTCAGTTCACCCACAGCAACACCCACAACGAGAATACGCCATGCAAGGAAGGGCGCACACCCAACAGGCCCAGACACCCCCAGGCCAACAGCACAGAGTTACCTGAGCGACAACTCCCAATACACCCCACTCACCCACAGCCCCGACCCCCAGCCAAGCACCAGACCGTGGCCACAACCAGGCATGATGCTTTGAATTATGTGACTTATACTCCAGAGCGATTTATACGCCAGAAAATACGGTACTCATTTTTCTTGTGAGATTCATTCCAAGGACTCCAGTTTTGTTTGGACTTCTGAAGCAAATAGAAAATTTGAAGGTTACCAGATTCAAAATGGGATGGTTGTGATAAATTAAAGCAAAAGAACTGTCTGATAGTGACATTAGGTTCATCAACAAGAACGCTGGTCGTACTGTCTAATATTAAAATCATCATCCTGCAAATCTGTTACCAGTTTTGTCATGTTTTACCTCGTCATGGCATCTTACAGGAAACCCAGCTGAGCCAGCACTCTTCTATCTTCATTTTCCTGATTTTCCACACTCCAACTTCACCTAATCTCCATTTTTGTTCTCATCACCTTCTCTGTAACTCAGCGTCACCACTGCAGCAGAAGTACCCCGCCATCCTCCCTACATGACTTCTCCTTAGGGTGTAGTAGCCACTGGTGTGTCTAATAAGGTTTGTGGTATTACAGATCTCTGAAATTGGATTTTCTCACTGTACCAGTGCAATGGGATTATGGCTTTAAAGGAGAAAACACCGAGGCAAAACTGACCTGTGACTGTGAAGAGTTTGTTCTTGCTGCACCCTGAAGGTGCGCAGATCCAGAAGTTGACATGTCCACATGAGGACGTACACAAGCTCTTAACTCTGCAGTTAAATAGCTCTCATACTTTATGCCTGGATTACAGTTTTTCTCTTAACAACCACTTTCACTCGAGTGTCCACACAACTCTGACTGTGTTTGATCTAATTCTCATCTCTCAAACCTTTTGATCTTCTTCGCCTGACACCCCGACACAGCCTCGATTTCTACTTCCAGTTTATCTCCGTTCGTTCTAATCCTTCAAATCTAGCTGCAGGGTTAGCAGACGCTTTTCAGTCAAGTACAATGATTTGTGCTGATTCTTTTTTTTTTACACTTTACCTGATCCGCGTCGACACATCCAGATCAATCCCATCTTATTGTTAGTTCAGTGCAAATGAAGCAGAGCAGGACTGGACAAAAGAAAATCAAAAGCCCAACAGAGACGGAGCAGTAAATACAGCAGAGATTTTGGCAGTAAGCTGATATTAATTGAGAGTTATAGCTTAGTGAACTCTTAATTGGCGAGGAGGTGGTGCTGAGGATGAGGGATCAATAGCGGCAGAGCCCACTGAAATCAATCTGCTTTCTCTCCAACTTGAAGAATTCACCCAGTGAAAGAAAACAGCCTCGGGTGGCTGCTTACTTACTCTTTTGATCAAACAAGATCAACCTGAACAGAAAACTCATTCCAGCTCATCTGACTCAAAACATGGATCCACTCCCTTTTACGGAACGTACGCAGTTTCTCATTTTGCGTGAGAATGTTAGCCCAGTTTGCTGTTATGAACAAGGAATTATTAAAACACGGAAAAGTTTCTTATGGAACAGAATATCAAGTAAAGCTCTGGTGTATTTTTATTCTACCCCTAAAAATAGTCACTTTCTACTCCTTTCTTTGCCAGCTTTTTGCCATGGTAATAACCATCTTTCTGCTCTGTCACTTTTTGATCTATCGTCCTCTTATTCACATCAAGGACAAGGCCAGGTGTCGCATTTTCTCTCCGTCGCTCCGCTCGTCTCAGTGCCTGTCACCCGGAGCCTGTTCCGGTCCCCTCCCTCCCTCTCCTGCTTATTTATATTAAATCTGTCACTCCTGTATTTTATCGGGAGAAAAGAGAAAGTCAGGCATTTTTGTAATTTGCAGCCTGCTGCGTCTGCTGAATTCTGCGAGTGTATTGGTGTCATTTTCGGCCACATAAGATCCAGTCAAAATAAATTATGTCTCGGCAGTTTTGTCTTGTTGTCACAGCTGATGTACCTGCTCCTCACGTGTCCTTGGCTTTAAATGTTAGCTATTTATTAAGTTGTCTACGAGCGCCCAAGATAGCAATGACAGAGGTGTGTGGCTCCTTTACTGATGGGCAGCTGGACAGGCACAGTTGCTTACTCACCTCTTCTCGACGCCCATGAGTGGCTGGCAGTGTTGGCACAGGCAGAGAGCAGCTGGGGTCATACACATGATGTAGCAGCAGGGTTATAATGTTCTTTAGTACTCAGAGCATTGATATGAGGGCCTCATTGGTGTAGTACGAACATGTTCAAATCAGTTTGGCTCAGATGCTGGACACTGACACCTGTCCAATTTGAATGGGGATGAGACAGCTCCGATCTTGTCATTGTGTCTTCACAGGCAGGCACAGAACAAAACCTCAAAGCTTACAAGATGCTGAGATAGTGAGATGGCAGCTTGATGGAAACAACTGGGTGACAGCAGCTATTTTTCTGCACCTCGGTTGCTTCTGACACCCAGTTTGAAGCAGTATACGGATCGTCTGCCAGACTCAAAGTGAGCAACATTTACATAGTATTACAAACACAAACCCATTATCTCTGCTGATTTCCTGAAGGGTGAAAGGCACACATCCACCTTTATATTTTTAACCCTTGTATCATCTTTTGGGGTTAAAATAAGCCACACATTTATTTTTGTCTGTGCTTTTAGTTATTGATTTATTTGGTGCAGTCAATAAATATTTTTCCTCACAAAGCCTAAAAATCTTTCTACTTTTTTATTTTGTCAATTTTTTTTCTAATGCTCTCATAACCTCACAGTAGCTTCACTACACTCTCATGCTCCTGAGTAGAAAAATCAGAATACACTGTAAAATACAATTTTATCAGATATTTATCACATCACAAAATAATGCATTTCTCTCGGTAATGCACTTTCTTTTACCTTTGTTACTAAACTTTAGATTTTTATATTAACCCACTGGGTGGTGTTCTGCTTTAATATTTGAGCGCCTCAGAAAATAAATCAACCATGACGCAGTTTCAGATCACCCTGGAAAAGTTACGTTTTCCTCAGCCAGAGGCACTGCGGTGTCCCGCCTCTCATGTCGTCCAACAAAAGCATTTTACTTTGGATGTAAAGATCAAAAAGTCACAGTAAACATTTAGTAGTAAAAAGCTGTTTCACATGAATGCAGGACGCTCAGCGGCTGATTAGTGGTGCAGCAACTGCAGCTCACTCATATATCAGGGTCTGTACAGGTGAAAAACTATTTAAAAACTCTGTCATGGGCATAATTTTAAAGTATAAAGAAAATAATAATTTTACAAGGAAATTGAAAAATTATTAGAAAAAACCCTCCATGTTCAAAGACCAGGAGACACAAGTAAGTTTGACCGAAAACAAGTCTTTGTTTTCAGCTACTGGTTTTGAGGGTCCGGTGGTCTGCAGGGTCTTCACAAAACTCCATTCTGGAATATTTTAAAACAATTGTAAAATAATCATTTTGGGTGTAATAATGTGGGCAATAACTTTTTTCACAAATTACTGTAAAATAAATATTTTGTTAGTTTAAAAAAAAACTGCAATGTGAAGTGTTTTTAACCAAAAGACCCTTAAAGAATTAAAATATTAATTAAAAAAAAATATATATACA
>NC_056504.1:13976902-13979673 GCF_014905685.2 Nematolebias whitei
ATATATTTGTTGTTGTTTTTTTCAGGCTGAGCTAGGTCCAGTAGACTGTCAAGTTATTTGTGGAAAAAAAAAACAAGTAAAAAATAGTATATTTAAGCAGTTAAATAAGGCGGTCGATGGAAGAACGTGACTGGTCCTAAAGTTAAATGACGACACGAGAGTTATAGTTCCACACAGACCTGAAGGAAAATGCAGAGTTCTGCTTCTTAAATTATTTAAAACCTCCAGACAATTTTTCCCCACTTTTTGACACAGGTCTAATTAAACCTTCTTATGAACTATTTCCTGCTTCCTCGGGCGTTTTGATATTGGTCGAACTTGAATTTGATCTGATCTAAGTATTATTGGGATAAACATTACATGAGTCCTGCAGTTTGTTTCACTGCTGTGTTTAAAATGGACTGAAGAGGTTAAAAAAAGTTTTGCTGAGGCTGATCCCTTCCTCGAGGGTCGCCACAGTGAACCAACTCGCACAAAGATTATATATTTTGTTTGTTTGTTTGTTTACATGGGATGCCCTTCTTGATGCAACCACAGACCACCGAGCGACCACAGCCCTCTGTGTGGAGCAGAGAGCTGCTATCTTGGGCGCCTGTGGGAGCAGATGGTGGAGATTAAGGGCTTTGCTCAACAGCCCAGAGTGGGGCAAATGAGGGTGGAGGCAGGTGTGGGTGACTCACATTTCCCACACACATTTTTTTGGGTGGAGCAGGTGAAGCACTGAACACCACAGCTGATCCTGATCTTTACAAATCAGGGAGACTGATGGTAGATATCAGAGTTAGAGTCAGATATTCTTTATTGTCATTCAATAAAACCAAAATTATGTACACAGGGTCCCAGTTACGTCCAACAATAAAATGTAAAAGAAAAACAATGATAACAGCTAAGATATTAACTAAGAAAAACATCAACTAAAATACACTAAGCACTAATAGCATAAAAACATTACGTTGAACAGCAGCACAAACATGAACATGAGTCTGTGTGAGCAGATGAGCACGCATGAACACATCAACATTGAAACAGATCAGCAGCAACATGAAACAGATCAGCAGCAACATGATGTGATTTTTCACAGTGATTATTCTAGTTAGAGATTCATGAGTCTAACAGCCTCAGGGTAGAAGCTGTTTCTCAGTCTAGTGGTTCTACACTTAATGCTCCTCAACCTCCTTCCTGAGGGGAGTGGGGCAAAACGTGTGTGTGCTGGGTGAGTGGGGTTCTTCATGATGCAGGTGGCCCTCTTCCTGCATCTGGAGGTGTAGATGTCTGTGATGGTGGGGAGACTGACTCCAACAGACTTCTGTGCAGCCTTCACCACTCTCTGCAGAGCTTTTCTTTCTGCAGCTGTGCAGCCTCCATGCCACACATTGATGCTGGAGCACAGGATGCTCTCCACTGCACACCTGTAGAAGGAGGTGAGGACTGAGCTTCCCAGACCAGCTCATCTCAGCCGTCTGAGGAAGTAGAGCCTCTGATGAGCTTTCTTGATCAGGTTGGTGGTGTTGTTACTCCAGCTGAGGTTGTCATTCATGTGTACACCCAAGTACTTGTAGCTGGAGACCACTTCCACCGCAGATCCTCTTATGTTCAGGGGGGTATAGGTGCGTTTGTTCCTTCTGAAGTCCACAATCATCTCCTTTGTCTTCTTCACATTGATGTGAAGGTTGTTCTCCTTGCACCAGCTCTCCAGGTGTTCCACCTCATGCCTGTAGCTGGCCTCATCGTTGTTTTTTATGCATCCCACCACCGCTGTATCATCTGTAAACTTTACAATATGACAGGCTGGATGAGTAGCTTCACAATCATATGCGAGCAGAGTAAACAGGAGAGGGCTCAACACACATCCCTGAGGAGAACCAGTGTTGAAGGTTATGGTGGAGGAGGAGAAGTTGTGGATCCTCACTGGCTGTGGTCTGTTTGTTAAGAAGTCTAGGACCCAGTTGCAAATGAAGGGGCTTAGTCCTTGTGTGAATAGTTTGTCCATCAGGGTTTGGGGGATCATGGTGTTGAAGGCAGATGTGAAGTCCACAAAGAGCATATGGACATAGGAGTCTTTCTGCTCCAATACAAAACATAAATTTGTTGTAGTTTTTCTGGTCAATATGTAATTTCCATTTAACAGATTATATTAATATCTGTGTAACTTAAATAAAAGTATATTTAACAACCTTCAGAAAAACTTGTGAATTTAAAGTAATTAACAGGAAAAACATTTTCACTCTAAAAAAGCTGAATTGTGGAGTACAGTGGGCTGGTTGTAGCAAGTGCATCTTTATTTCCTTACTTGGTAATTAATTACATGTGTACGGGCATGACCAGCTGCCGATTTCTTTTTATTGGACTGATATCAGGTAAGGGCGGCACGGTGGTAGAGCTGCCGCCTCTCAGCAAGAAGGTCGCTGGATCAAGTCCTGGCCTGGGGGCCTTTCTGGGCGGAGTTTGCATGTTCTCTCCATGCATGCGTTGGTTTTCTCCGGTTTCCTCCCACAGACCAAAAACAGGCTGATTGGTAACTCTAAATTGTCCCTAAGTGTGAGTGAGAGAGTGAATGGTCGTTTGTCTCTATGTGTCCCTGTGATGGACTGGAGACCAGTCCAGGGTGTCCCCCGTCTTTTGCACAGTAACTGCTGGATATGGGCACCAGTGACCCCCTGTGACCCAGAAAGGAAGAAGCGGGTAAAGATATTGGCTGGATGGATGGATAATGGATGGATGGATGATGGATGGATGGATGGATGGATGGATGGATGGATGGATGGATGGAT
>NC_056504.1:13979683-13992898 GCF_014905685.2 Nematolebias whitei
GATGGATGGATGGATGGATGGATGGATGGATGGATGGATGGATGGATATCAGTTGATTAAAATCAGTCTGACAATGAGTTGATCTGTTCTTAGTGGTGATGGGGAGGTAAATCTGAATTACACCATCCTTTATGCAAAAACAGACAAAGCAGGCTGTACGTATTATTTTTAACTAAAGATTAATTTTAAACTAAATGCAGTAACAACACAATGTAATAGCCTGGCTTTGTTCTGGCTCCACATCTGCCAAAAATTCACTCACTTTGTGTTATCTTCCAGAACTTGGCAGTCTGCGGGTGCTTTCTGTGGGAGAGGAGAACACCACGAGCAGCTTGTTTAGAAGAGAAAGCCAGGCTGTTCTCCACCTACTCACAGGTTCAGTCAAGTCTCCTCTCTCATTTCTCCACTATCCAGATGTGCATGTGGAGATATTATTTTGTTTCTATAGCCACAAGGTATATCTTATTTCTTTATAATTGTTTACTTGTGCAGGTTTGTCCATGCACACAGCGCACTGGTAAAACCAGATTATGGAATCAGAACTTTAATTGTAAAAGTTATTATCCTTATGTTGGTTGGTTTTCAAACCTCCGTGGATATAATTCCTCCATCTAAGCAGAAGTTTGTCAGATTCTGATGATTGTTGCTGCCGCCGTGGTTTTTACAGATCCCAGAGGAAATAAGGAACAGTGTGCCGCAGTTACAGTTATTGTCAAACACTTTGTTTACTGCAGCAGAATGAATTCATCACCTCTGAAGAAGACTCCTGCATCACGCCGCTTCAGTGTGCCTATCTTATTAACCACTTTCATCCTCGTGCCAGTTAGCTCATCAAAGTGAGACGACGGTTGTCATTGCAGATATGCTGCAGATAGATCCCGTCCATAGAAAAACACAACAGAGTGAATTATAGGAAGCAGAATGTAGGCTGTAAACTGGCGAGTGTGAACAAAAGACGCTGCGGTTGAGTGGCTGCAGGCTCTGCGGTGTTACCGATCTCCTGTAACATTTGCTGTGGTGAGGGTGTGAACAGCTGGGCAGCAGCAGCAGAAGCAGCTCTCAGCACATGTGGGCAGAGTTAGTGTGCAGCTGTGCAGAGCTGACTCATTAGCACCTGAACATCATCAGGATGTGAATCTATATCTGCATTTGGACCAACACTGGAACAGTTTGCTGCTCTGCCACGAAACTTTAATGACAGAATATTTGAAGAAGGCGTACTCTGATTTTTCTTGTCGTCTTTGTGACACTAGTGAGAGAAGACAGGTGAGTGATGTGGCTTTGGTAAGTTATTCTCTTTGAGGGCTGATCTCCACTTCAAAACCCTCAGCGAGAGGACAGCATTCACCTCGCTCTGACAGGGCCTTCAGCAGTGACGGATAAAAAACAGTCTTTTTTAGAAACTCTTTAAAGATTTAGTTCATCCGCTGACTGAAGACCTTGTCAGTTCAGTTTTTGCCTCTCGAAGCCACTGTCCTTTGTTCAGAGCTGTATTGTTTCTGAGCCCTGACATGACACCCCTCCTCTGTTCCTTGCACTTTGTTGCGTAAGATGCTTTCATTATCCTGGGAGTGACAAAAGTTTATTTTCTTTAAACACCTTAAGGAGTCTCATCTATTGTGCGCAGCGTTTCTCCTCCATCAGGTCTTCATGTGGGGTGTCTGAAATACACCATGGAGCTCCTGGAGCATTTTTTGGACTGTTTTTTTTTTCCACATCAGCAGCGTGGAAACAGCCAGCCTGTGTCCATGCTCCTTCCTGCTCTCTGCCCACTGATTAAAAGTCAAATATTAAAGTGCTCTGTCGTGAGCTGGGCCTAATTGATTCTTTCCGCCGGGTGCACACAGAATGGGCTGACAGCAGGCGATACCAGGCTTTGTCAACATTGGGCACGGTGCCTGAAGCTCAGGACGGCACCCCAGTAAAGCTCCCTGTGAGTGTGCCAGCCTGCGGCGCCACACAGTGAGGCCACTTGGCACTCAGGCCAAGCTTTAAAGCGACAACAGAGAGGCGGCTCATTCTTCCGCTGCGTGTCAGCTTCCATCAGCTAGCTGGGAAGTCGGCTCTCTGTTTGTAAGGAAGCAGCAGGCTGTGACGAAACTCTGTGTGTCTTCACTTAAAAACAAACCATCCTGCACTCTTGCGTAACCACTCATCAAACTTAAACAATCTGAGGTGCTGAAAAGAACATTTAAAGTTACGCCTTCTCTTCCGTTCCTTTATTTTACGATAATTGCATTAACAGATGAAGAGCATGTCGCGCTCAGAAATGTTGTTGTGATGTTTAAGGTGGTATCTCACTGGGCTCAGCTGGTGGAGACTACTGTATATGGTGACTCAGAGTTGTGAGACGATAGACAAAGTCTCAGATACAGTCTAAACGAGTTCTGTTTGTGATCAGCTGCATTTTGAGGGTCCAATTAAAAGAATCACAACTTATTTTCTTTTGTGCAGAGTTCAAAGCTGTATTCTAGGCTGTGCACATTATTTTGTTACGCACGTCCTACTAACCTTGACAGCTGCTCCCATGTTTGATTCAGTCTATGAGAGTATTCTTTAACGAAGCTAAGCTGATTTGGACACATTTTTAATAATTATCAAGAGTGTAGAGATTGGATGTTAGGGGCTGTAACCAGGGCTTAATTTGAACCGGATCCTGCCAGAACATGATCCAGGAACACTCTTATTTTGACAGGGTGTGTGTCGGTAACTGTTTGCTTGGATCCGGTAACTCTCAAGGCTAATAATAATAATAAAATTATGACCAAATATGAATGCCTTGAACAAATAAAACCTATATTGGATATGTAATCTGAAAATAATTACATAAACACTCATTTTAAACACAACAGCCACTTACAAACTTCCTAATATCACATCAGAGCTGTCCCTTCAAATAAGCATTTCTGCTTCTACCCTTAAAAAAGTATCTTCCCTTAAAAATTCAGTCATGGTCAAATTAATTAAAAACACAAAAATATAATTAAACAGCACAACTAAACTGCAAATCAGCTTTACAGTTTAAGTGGGTCATTAATAAAATTTTGATTAATTATTTAATATTCGAGAGAAATTGATGGGTAATCACATTACGTACATCACATAGCAAAACAGCAGCATCAGTTTGTCAAAATGACAGCGATCAAAATGTTGAAAAGACAGTCTATTCTTTTTAAGTCTTCTCATTGTACAACTAAACAACTGAGAATTGAAGCACCTGAAGACAGTGACAATGGAGATACTGGAGCAGGTGTGAGTGGTGTGGGTGAGAGCCGAGCTAATCAGGCTGTCATACCCGGGCAGGAGCCCACAGCCAGCCCCCATGAACAGCCTGAGGAGGAGCCTGGGGGGTCCGCATGTGGAGGAGGAGGACAGTGAATTCAGTCGAGAAGAGTCAGGCTCAGAATCGTCAAGTGAGGGACGCCCAACAATCTGGACAGCTACCCAGATCAAGACCAAGCAGACCTACTATCCACGGCTTGTAATGGAAAAAAATCAGCTTTGGGTCCACACAGGGGTGGGGGAAGGGGGTGTAATGGAGCTGCTCTAATCACACAATGAGAGAGCTGTTGGTCAGGCTACTCATTGTTGCTCTCGAAAATAGTTATTAATTACATGTGTAGGTAAACTTAGATGTTTAACAACCTGTTAAAACTTACCAGAATGCAAGAAATGGCACTTTATTCCAATTTTTCTGGGGGATGACCCCCAGAGCACCCCCCCCCCACACACACACACACACCAAAAAAAAAACAATTTTTTAATAAATAAATTGCGTCCCGGCATCGTTTGGTTTACAAATTAAGCCCTGGCTGTAACCTCAGACAGAGCTCCCATCCAGGAGTCAAAATACCAGAATTAGATTTGAGACACTTGTGACAACTCTGTTTGGGAGAAAATGTAACACACAAATTAATTTCAACATGTTCATAATTAATTAAAAAGGCTCTGCAGTGCACACAAAGAAACTGCGAACCCTCCATTGGTGTTCTGAGCCATTTCTGAGTCTTTCTCATCAATGCTGTTCAACTAGTCTCCAACAGAGCAGCCCAGACAAACTACCTTTAGCTTTGGTTACAGCGTGTGGCATCTTGTAGATAAATCTCTGTCTGCCATTTGTTCAGAGTGGCAATAATATTTTAACCAAGATCCTTTTAGTGACGGGCAGATGAGAGACCTCCTCAGATGAAGACAGTATTGTTCCTCTCTTCTCTACTTGTTCTGTGAATTTTTACCAACCATTTTAAGAGCATCGTGAATTGTCTTTGCTCCCCATTTATTTTCATTGCTTTGCTGCTCCACATTAGAGAGAGAAAGAGAAAGAAGCAGCAATCTTGGCTCTATACATTGTTCATTAAATGCAGACATTCATCCACAGCGTTTTCTCATGAATCTGATTGACCTTCTTGCTCCATGTGATCCTGAGTAAATGGGTCTTGGTCTCCATTAATCCCTTCATGGTTGAAAAGCTGGCTGTCTCCTTGTTGCCTCTGCTGTTTTATGTTCTGTCTGAGCTGATGGATAAAATGAGAGGGTTTGTAGTTGTGTGGGTACAGCAGTCAGAGCTGGCTGATGGGGGGTTAATTGCTCTTATTAGGAGAAGGGCTCTGGCACAACACTAATTGCAACACAAGGTTGATGAACTTGTTGGAGGCCCTGCTCAATCATTTTAATAAAAGAGGAAAGAAGAAACCAGAAACAAGGCAAGGGAAAGGCCAGCAGGTTGCTAAGTGTGTGCAGAGGACATTTTTAACAGAACCTGTATCACAACGTGTACTTCTCCACTCGTGTTAAAACAGCGTTCAATACCTGAGCTTTCCACATCATACTCGGTGTGACCGATTGCCGGCACAGCGGTGGAATAGTCTCTCAGCTGACAAGTAATCATATTGTCCTCCCCTCTGAGTGCTGAGCAGAGCTTCATTTCTCCCTCCATCCTGTTACCTCCCTGCTGCACATCCCAGGGGGGTTCAGGGGGCTGAAAGAGGGTCATGATCATAACGGCAGGGGAGCGACAGCTGGATGCCTCTCATACAGGAGCTTAATGGACGGCTAATGGAAGAGACTCAAGTCCAGCAGACCTTTGCTACGACCTCAGTATGAGTGTGTGAAGGCAGGTAAAGAGGCAAAGATGAAGCTCTGATAGAGAGACTGGCAGGGAGGGGGTTAAAGTAGTGACATCAGCACAAATCAGACATTATACTTCCTCCTTACACTCAAGATGTCTGCAAGACTGTCATCCATACAGGTGTGGTTGTCAACATAAGTCAAAATTAAGGTCTAAATGTTTGTATGGTTCTTTTTATGAAGAAAGGCGTAAATTCTGTATTTTTCACATTACATTCATTGTAATGTATTTCAGCAGAACGTATATTTTATGTCTTCAGTGTGTTTTGTGTGTTTTCTTGAGTTGACTGACCTCAGCTGCAATTTATCCAGAAAGATCATATTTTGTTCCAGATATTACAAAGTAATTTTACTACAGGTCTTGATATTTTAAATCTTTTCAAATAAAATGGTCAAGTATTTACCATATTTTCTGCCGTAAACGTTGTGCCGCCCTATAAGTCGCATCAGTCCAAATATGTTTAACAAAGTGGAAAAATCCATAAATACGTCACTTCGCCGTATACGTCGCATCTATTATGCGTCACCGCTGGCGCGTCATGTTTGTTACGTGTCGCCGCTGACAACTCAGAAATGTGGGCCGGTGTTGTGCCAAAAATCGATTGGCTGCCGAATGGCGGCCACGGGAGCGTGCACGAAAGGACTTTAACAAGAATTTAACAAGATTAACACTTAAAAACAATTATTTGTTTGCTCGAAATTATAACAAAAATGTGTCTCAGTTTAACATTTGCTTAATATATGCACTTTGATGGTCAAATCAGCTGCATTTTCGAAAGCCAATACGCAGAAACATGAACGCTCAGAGGGAGAGTCATTGTGCATTTCTTCAAAATTAACAAGATAACCACCTAAAACAATTGTTTGTTTGCTCGACTTTATAGTAAAGGTGTGTCTCAGTTTAACTTTTACGTAATACATGCATGTCAATGGTCAGATCAGCTGCATTTCTCCGGGGCGGAGCAACAAAATGAAGCTGATTTGACGGTTGCTCCAGGCAGATGAAGGTGGCAGTCTATGGCAAGCCAACTGTGTCATTAATAGCCACTTTTACCTATTACATGATACAACAGCATGTCATACAGCTCGACTGCCATCTAGCGGCTGAAAATGGTAGTGTTCAATATTTTCAGTCAGAATGAATGAAAACGGTCATATCTCAGCCAAAAATTGGTTTCTAAATATGGTGAAAAAATCCATAAATAAATCGCTTCTGCATATAAGTCACAGGGCATGTATATTATGCAAAAAAACTGTGACTTATAGGGTGAAAAATACGGTAGCTAGGTCATTGTAAATGTGTTAAACAGCAACAAAACAATGAGGTAAAGCACGAGGAAACAAGTGAAACTGAAGAAGTTAAACGTGTGTATCCGCTGGACAGACATGAGAGTGACTCCAGAAACAATTTACATCAAACCTTTATTCACAAACTTTATTACCTTTTGTTGTTATTTTTGAGTATTTTTCAGGTTTTGTATCACTTGTAGCATAAAATTAAGAGGAGCTTGAAAGGAAATGGGTAGAGAGGAAAATGTGGGAAACAGTCAGTGAAAAGCCGGGTTCAATATGTCAAGGAACCCCAGCATGAGTACTTGATGCTCCAGCTGAACCTGCTGAGTCCTGTGACGACTTTTATTCTTCTGTAAATAAAACTGTGGCAAACATGTGCATCTGCATTCTTTTTTTATGTAGCGTTTGTGCTTATTCTGTTTTATAGAATAAATATTTAAATATATACAAGTAAGTCACACCAATTTTTTTTCATCTTCATCTTCGGTATCGATCCGGATCGAAGGCGAAACGTTTCAGCACAAAAACAAAAAACTGTCCAGATGACCTGACTTAAAAATGTTGGATTGTATACCTGGATTATTGCGCATGAACTTTGTTAGTTAATGATAAAGTTTTTAAAGTGTTTGTTAGTGTTTGAAGTGTACATGTTGGCTGCGACTCTTAATTACACCAAGTTTTAGCTCAACAATAGTTTGACTGAGTATAACTATTTTTGTGTTTCCAAAGATGTCTTAGCAATGGGCAGCCATCTTGAATGGGACTGATTGTAAGAGTTGTAGATGTCAGTGGTTACTGTGTGAGAGTTTCATTAAAATCCACCCAGTGGTTCAGCAGATATTTTGCTAACACAACAGGAAAACTAACACATGCATACTTAAATATGGGAAACATATTATTAACCTTTCTCGTTCTGCAGTGGGCCTTAATCACATTTGATTAAAGCTACGAAATGACAGGAAATTAAACAATTTATCTGCAGAATACCAACAAAGTCCATACTCAGTAATCCAAGTATACAATCCAACAATTTTCAGTCAGGTCATCTGGACAGTATAATATATTTAGAGTAAAGTAAGGCTGATAAAGCTGCAGAGTTCAGTTTTACAGTTCAGATATGATCAATGGAAGCAGTTTATTTTTATTGCATACTGGACACAAAATGAGACGTATATATCTCAGAAACACGACGAGCCTGTAAATAGCTCACTGCAGTGGTCTGTAATAGTCTCCAAAGCAAATTCTAAATTATTTTCATTCAACAGAAATATGAAAATTTAATGTCACATTTTATTCAGGAAAATTTAACATTCTTGCATTTGTGAACGTGTTAGTCTGTGTGAAGGTGTGTTTGTGTTCTCGGTCAGCAGGAGATCAGACCTACAGGGATGTCCCACAAACGGTATCCAGGACAGAGTCTCTGCTGCCTGATCAATCTGAGTTCTCATTAAAACGCTGCCAAGCTCTCTGCAATCCGATTCAATATCAATACTGAAGCAGCACAGAGAGACCTGTTAGGCTGGCTGCTGGCAGCCTTGCTGTCATTACTGGGTGGGCAATATGCCAAAGACCCCCTTCGTGAGCTCCTCCAGTTCCCTTATGGTCCCAACACAGGTCAGGACAGACAGACGGGATGTCTGTACAGCTGTCTCAGAGACACATTCTGACCTGAAGATGAGCAGACCGCACACCTGCATGTGATATAAATGGTAAACGGACTGTACTTATATAGCACCTTTCTATCTTATCGAGACACTCAAAGTGCTTTACACTACAAACTGTGCCCTCATTTACCCGTTCATACAGCACTCTGTAGCTATGTTTACATGGACAGAAGTAACCAGATCAAACGGCCGGTTGGAATAAAAACACGTCCTGTAAATACCCCGTTTGGGTTCTTTTTTGTTTATTCAGCACGATCCAAAAAAATTTGTGATCAGAACGAAACGGGTGGTTTACACCGATTCATAACCCGAACGGTGCGCATGTAAGTTAGTAAGTAAGTAAAACTTTATTTATATAGCGCTTCTCAAGATAAAAATCACAAAACGCTTCAACAAAACAGATAAACAAAAGCAAAAAAACAAATTCAGGCAAAAGCAGATTTAAAAAGATAAGTTTTTAGCTGACTTTTAAAAGAAATCACAGAGTCCAGTGACGGACAGTTTGAGGAAGAGAGTTTCAAAGTCTTGGAGCCATGGAAGAAAAGGCTCTATCTCCTTTAGTTTTCAATTTTGTCTGGGGGACAGTCAGCAGGCCTTGATCACAGAACCTCAAAGCTCTGATCGGTGTGTAGGGATGTAAAAGTTCTGTTATGTAATTTGGTGTTTGACCATGTAAAGCTCTTCAGGTTAAAACCAAAACCTTAAAATCCACTCGATGTTGAACTGGGAGCCAATGCAGTTGTTTTAAAAGTGGTGTTACATGGCAATACTTTGATGATCCAGTCAGGAGTCGAGCCGCAGCATTTTGCACAGACTGCAACCGGTCTAGGGAGGTTTTGTTTAAACATGTATACAGTGCATTACAATAATCCAGGCGAGATGAGACAAATGCATGAATTAACATTTCCATTTCTGGATGGGAAACAAAATGGCTAAGTTTGGCGATGTTACGCAGATGGTAGAAACAGGAACGAACCAGAGACTTAATATGATTTTCCAGAGTAAAACAAGAGTCAAATGTAAACACTTGATCTGTTCATTTTTATCTGATGGTGAAAAACTGACCTGACTGTGCATGTGCGACCTGTCATTTATGCCTGGCTAATGCTAATAATATTAGCATGTCGGGGAAGTAAAACTGGTCGGTGAGCGACACAACATTTCTACTAGAAACTTTGAAAGAGCTCAAAATGATCTGTATCACCTGTAGCTCTGTCAGGGAGTGCAGTAACGTCTCCACCGTCATTAAAACCTGTCGCGAGTTCATTTGGGGTGCTCAGGTTTGTTTACGTTCATCACAGAAGTAAACCGGAAGTAGAACTTCTTCCTCTGTGTTTTTTAAAGGAGAGTTTACCACTCTGCACATGTCAGTACTGCTGTTCAGAATAAAAGCCTGCTGCATGTAAACACTCATCATGAACAGATTGTGCCCATGTAAACGATACATTTGAATTATTTAATCTGAAAACATTCCAATCCGGTCAAAGAATTTTGCACATGTAAACATAGCTAATGATACAAGGCTAATTGAAGAAATCATTCTAAAGAGACTAATCAGTGCTTTATCATGTTCATACACTGATGACGGAGACAATGAGGTATTCAGTGTTTTGCCCAGGGACACTTCAGCATGTGACTGCTGGTGGATTTGAACCCCCAACTCTTGCATTGAAGGATGACTGCTCTAACCACTCAGCCACAGCCGCCCCATGGGTTGTTGATGAGTTGTGTTCTGGTTTTGGTGTCACCTGAGGCTTGTTTGGGTGCTATTTCTTTTAGTTCAGTTATCAGTGCAGGTTACTACAAGGACAGGCGTACATGTTTGTGTCTAAACAGAACAAAGGACGAGGAGTTGGTCTGAACTTTGAGGGACTCTGAAAATGTGATTTTGGCACAAATCTGTTGATTCCTGCTGGGAAAACCACATGACTGAATAACTCTGTGTGGTTATTTCTAAGGAGAGCAAATGGGGGGGACTCTAAAGGGCCAAAGATAGAATAGTTCTGTAATTCAGATCATTGTGTGAGGGGGGGGGGTCTCCACTTTGTCCTCCAGCCTTAAACCCCTGCGTGTTTCGACGGGAGGGAGGGCTCAATGTGCCTCTCTAAACCAGAAGTAATCCGCTGACAAAAGGGCCAGGAGAAAGCCAGCTCGCAATGGTGGGGGAGAGGAGAGGGTCAGGATGGAGAATGGGAGGAGGGAAGGAGTACAGACGCACTTGTTGCCTCTCCAAACCCCAAGGGGGTGCTTAACACCAGATGAGATGGCTCTCACTGCGTCTACAGAACCCCTCAGTGAAAGATCTCACTGCTGTCAACCAGGGGTCGTTGTGGTTCGTCCACAGCCTTTGTCTATTAAAAATATCTGCAGAATTCATCACGGCTCCAACCTTCACCCATATTTATTTATCTCATCTGCCTGCAAATGTTTACTGAAAGTTTAAGCTCAGGGTCGTCAGGAGCAGGCCGTGCAGGTGCTAATGTGATGATGGGTGAGAAATGAGAAATGTCACGCAATTCTAATAAAACAAACGAAGCTTTGGGGAAAAAAGGCTCTAATGTCGGCAGCTCAGATTAGAGGCAGACATTATTGAGAGAGATAACTGCAATACTGAGAGCAAATAAAAGTGTTCCCACTAACGCCCAGCAAACCTTTTTAGTGTGATGGAGTTCTGAACAATTTGAGCAATATTTGATCCAGTCTTGGTCCTGAAGTTACACAGTGTCACACAGAGGTCCACTTCCTGCTCTGAGGTCTTAATGAGATAGTTGGTTTGGTGGAACAGTGAGCCCTGTCTGATGTGTCTGTAATCCATTTAGTTGGGATGTGACACTGTAGGGGGGCTTTGTTCTGGTCAATAAGTGCCAATAAGAAACAGTCATCACTCAGCGGGCTGTCCTGTCCACCAGCTTGCTCCCTTGTTTCAGCTGTCAACCTCTGTGGCAAGGGAGCTGCAGATTGTGCCGCGAATGACTTTCCCATATAAACCTGAATGGGACAGAGAGGAGGCAGACGCTCGTGGACTGCAAAACAGGCAGATTTCCCTCAGACATTTGAATAAACCCATCTGCGTATTTACAGAACACCACTGACAGTTGCTCATTCTGCCCGTCTGAAACGTTCGGAGGTTTGAGGCTCCCAAAGCGGAAACAATCAGGACTCTGTGTTTTCTTCAACACCTCTGTTCTGTTTGGGTTCTCATGGAGCGTACCACAAGGGTGAGGGGGACGAGGGGGTAAATACTCTGACCCTGACTGAAGCACTCCATAAAGAACCTGCGGACCACCACGTCAGCCCTGCATGCCACACGGTTGCTGCTGGAAACAGAAGCTGAGAACAAGTAGATGTGTGTGGCTGAAAGGACCAAGTTGCATCTTAAAAAACTGACACTCGGTCAACAAAACATTCTCACTGTTGCAGATTGTGACATTATTATTTAAACATTGGAGTACAGGGTCATTCCTCAAGCTGCTTATTACATTTTAAGAAAAAAGCCAGCTCGTACCTGTGATGTCTTTCCGGTGATGCCTGGACCTGCATGTGCAACATATCATAAATACAATATGTTTTGTTCTGATTCAGAGATACTTAGAATATCTGCTTCTGCCTTTCATCAGTTTAAAGTCTGATGCACAGAGTACGAGTGTATTGATGTCAGTCTGCCCATATATGTGTGTGTGTGTGTGTGTGAGTCTGTCAGAGTTCTTTGTTCGCCAGCGAGAACTCATCATCAGACCTTTTCATTTGAGATGACACCGTCAGACTTTTCATCTCCAACTCTCCCCTCTTCTCTTTCCTTCAGCCTGCATCTTGCTTTTTTTCTGGTGGGCTTCCACCAAAATATACAACAAGAATTATGAGTCAGTAAAACCATTTCAAAGATAGTCCTGTGGATTGCTGGACCTAGAGGTAATTTTTTTTCTCGTCTTGAGTATGGATTAAGCTCTAAAAGTCGAAGACATTGTTCCCTAACGTGTAGGTCCAGTGTAGTTTAAATACAGACAATGGATGCAGTTTTATTTGTGCCACAGTTTGATAATATTTTGTCTGATATTGATGGATTCTATACACGCAAATGAATAAAATAATGATTTTTCTGATTAAAAAACTGCAAGTTTTCATGTTTAACAGACAGTGTTGCTTCTTTACTGAAGCAACAAGAAAAACTAAACTCAGAAGAACTTAAAGATGATATATTATTTTTGCATGTTTGTTTGCATTAATGATTAATTAGTGTGTGTAACAGCAAATCTTGTAGAGCCTTTGATCAAAACAGGCAAAGCTTTTACAGTAAAATGCAAAAATATTCACTCCCATGAATTTCTTACTTCTTTTTTTTTTTTTTTTTTTTGCCTTAAATCCTTAGATGTAAAGTATATTTTAAACAAAATGAACATTTGGAAGGAAATGTATTTTAATTTTTCTAAAAATTGAAAATGTATTACTCCCTACTACCTCGATACAGACCTCAATTCTTCATGGAGCCACCTCTCAGCAATGACAGCAGCTTTCAGGTGTTTAGGAGTTAGGTTAAATATTTGCATATTACAAATGAGAAAACTGCTTCAACTCCTTCAAGTTGGGCCTTTGCTCTTTAAATAATATCAGAGATTCTCATTCGGGACCACTCCAGAACTGTTTCCACTGCATGTTGCCTCTGCGGTGCGTTCAGGGTCATTGTCCTGAAGGCAGACCTTCATCCCAGTCTCAAATCTCTGGAAGACTCAAACAGATTTCCCTGCAAGAATCTTTCTTTTTATGAGTCTGTTTGTTTTTCATATTTCCTTTAATTCTGAATAGCATCCCCACAGCATGATGCTGTCATCACCATGCTTCACTGTTCTTATCACGGGAGTCTCCTAAATTAATTTTATTAATTTATTTGTTTAATGGCTGTGTTCTGGACACTTTTACATCTAGCCCAGCTCTGTGCGGTTCATTATATGGACAGATACCATCTCTGCAGAAGAGCTGCCCATCTCCATCAGGGTTTCTTTGTTATTGCTGGTTTTCTGATCATGAGAGTTCTGCGATGGAGTTAAATTCAAAGCAGTCTGCTCCTCAGATAAATAATGTTAACTTATTATATATATATATATATATATATATATATATATATATATATATATAT
>NC_056504.1:13992908-14002084 GCF_014905685.2 Nematolebias whitei
TATATATATATATATATATATATATATATATATATATATATATATATGTGTGTGAATGTTTCTGTTCAGTGTCCTGAGATGACTTCTGTTTTAACTTGGCGCTATATAAAGAAACTGAATTGAACTGAATGTTGTCCTCCTGGTCTGATCAACACCCTACAAGCTTTTCTGTGAGTTTTATTGAATGGTAAATGGACTGTACTTATATTTCACCTTTCTAGCTACCATAATCAACATACTCAAAGCTCTTTACAACACAATCTGTGTCCTCATTTACCCATTCATACAGCACTCTACTAGATCTCTACAAAGGATAATCAGACCTTTATCACATTCATACACTGATAGGACACACATCAGAGGCAATGAGGGGTTCAGTATCTTGCCCAGGGACACTTCAGAATGTGATTGCTGGTGGAATCAAACCCCCAACTCTTGCATTGGAGGACAACTGCTCTAATCACTCAGCCACAGCTGCCCTCATGTGGACTGGACTTGGTTCTGAGGTCTATCATAACTAGTGATGATCATTTGACACTTTAATTGTTTTAAACTGGATCTTTATCTGATTATATCACTTCTGAAAGTGATATCTGTGGCTTCAAAGCCCCAACATGTACCATTTTTCTATTTTATAATTTGTAGAATATTTTCAAACCAGCCTGTTAGGATGATTGGTAACTCTAAATTGTCTCTAGGTGTGAGTGAGAGAGTGAATGAATGGTTGTTTGTCTCGTTTGTCTCTATGTGTCCCTGTGATGGACTGGAGACCTGTCCAGGGTGTAACCCGCCCTTCGCACAGTGACTGCTGGACATGGGCACCGGCGAACCCTGTGACCCAAAGTGGAAGAAGCGGGTCAAGATAATGGATGGATGGATGGATTTTCAAACCAGTTTTTCAAATTTTGACTTCATTAAAGTGAAATATTTTGTATAGATGAATTATTTATAATCAAATTGAAAGTTGTTGTTTTTTTACTCTATTTTGTAAATAAGCAAACCAGAGGTGTGGTGAATAATTTTGCAGCTTGTTGTACAAACAGAACTGAATGTCTTGTAACAATTTTTATTTCTTGGATGATGTCTGTTTAGATAATTCAATTCAAAAATTCAAAATTCAAAAATACTTTATTAATCCCACAGGGAAATTATTTGTTGTTGTAACTCATTGTCCTCATTTCATTAAGAGATGTTATAGATGCTGATGGCTGTAGACAGGAAGGATCTCTTGTAAAGGTCCATCCCACAGTGGCTCCTAAGAAACTGACTGCAGATGCCGTCTGATCCGTCCACCCAGACTCGGCTGGCATCTCGGTTCCCTTGGGCTGTAGGACACTCCTTCTAGTTCCAGGATCTCAGTGATCAGGCACTCGAGCACAGCTGGCAGGTAGATGAGAATGCATCCACAGAACATCCTTTTCAACTCATTTGAGATTTGGGGCTGTAGTTGAGATATTATTTGAGCTTTTGAGATGTTAATCAGCTGCTGTTGGTTGTAGAAAACTGCCTTGTTGCCATGGTTACGCATCATAACAGATGTCCAAAACTAAAAAAGTTTCATTGAAAATCCTTCCAGCTGCACAGCATCTGATACCAGAGGAAACAATCAACCACAAAATGTGATTTACATCCAGAAAAAGAGGAATTAAAGTTTCCAAAAGCAAAACATGCATCCAACATCCAACATGCAGCCACCTTGAGCAGCGCGATTCTAGAACACAAATTTAGCTGTTTCATCATCCTAATCCTAACCAACCAATCAGTGAGTCTAATCAGAGACAGGCAGGTTTAGTTTTGCTTCACTTAAGGAGAAAAATCAACTTTTGCAGTTGAATTTGATGTACTTCAGAGATAATTCAGAAGTGAATCTTTTCCATAATGATGACAGGTAGGCACAGTTCTGGAGTATTGTTTCATCTAACCTGAACAAAACCAGTGAGCTTAATTTGACCAGGTTTTATATTCTGAGTGTATTTCTCATACCATACATTGGCCATCAGACCTGGGGCAATATGGAGCCCAGGGTCTTGCTAAAGGACACCAGCAGGATGGCTGTCAGAGTCCTGCACCTCAGACTGCAGGGCCATGTGGGGGGGAGCTGCGTGAGAACGAGAGTTTAAGTCAGAACATGTCACAGTGTCCCCGTGTTCTCAGAGCAACAAAGTCCCTGCATTAATGATGTGTTAAGTGCTGAATCTACACACATTCATATTTCACTGCCTGGGCACAACAGTTCACAAGATTAAAGTTACGCAAGCATTTTATCTATAAATAAGACAAAACACACACACAAATATGGAGCCAAAACATTTTACAGCATCTGCAGAAAGTTATATTTTTTACGCACGAGTCTACACCTCAGCAGACTCACATAAAGTCAAACTGCGGCTCCTTTGTCTGCATATTCACACTGAAATCTGCTGTGCAGCAAGAGACCGTCCTCTGCAGAGCGCTGAGCTTATCAGAACCTGAGGGAAATCTAAATTAAATCTTTGTGGTGAATGGGACTAGCTTTTAAATTATCTATTGTCACTCACAGCCATTTAAGTTAACTGGGAAGGAAAGGCACATTTATCAAAAGAATGTAAAGATAGCAATCCTAATCAAAGAACGTTAGGAGCATTTCATATCAGAGGTGTGGTTCAGTATGACCCGCCCAACTTTTAAAAGGTTGTGTTTAAACACCAAGTCACTGTTACTGGTGTTTGTGTTAAGAGCGTTACGATGATCTGGGATGGTGCTGTAGTACAAAGATGCTTCAAGCAGCCCCTGCGGTAAAAGTCAAATAAAATCACAGCTTGTCGCAAGTTAAGAGGTGACAGGCAGACGAAAACATCTGAACCTAGAAAGCAGGATCTGTTCTCAGGTGAATTCAGTCAGTTATAACTGGTAAATGGACTGTACTTCTATAGCTCCTTTCTGTCTTATCAAGATACTCAAAGCTCTTTACACTACAATCTGTGTCCTCATTTACCCATTCATACAGCACTCTACTAGATCTCTACAAAGAACATTCTGTGCTTCATCACTTTCACACACTGATGAGACACGCATCTTGCCCATGGACACTTCAGCATGTGACTGCTGGTGGATTCAAACCCCCAACTCTTACAATGGAGAACACCTGCTCTAACCACTCAGCCACAGGCACCCTAGCTGCCTTATAGCTGACTGAAAGCAAGATGTTTCTATAAAAAATTACTTTTCGGCACAAACAAGCACATTTTCACAATCACTGATGCTATGGGCTTGTTTTACTTCTATATACAGTAAATAAAAAATTGACGTTCATTTTTTTACTCCACCAGTTAATAGGTTTGTGTGTAAAAGACAAATGTTCGCATGATGAATTAAAAGTCTGTGTCAATCTATTTAATAAGAAAATTATAAATTACAAGGTCTATGACAAGAGATGAAGGTGGGGTTGCTTTCTGTGTCAGTTGTGCAGAAATGCTTAAATAAATAACTTTTAATGACACTAAGAACATTTAGTCTTATTATACAATTTATTTTATCTATCCTAGTTATCTATGAGGTTGATAAGCTTAATTGGAAATAATGATTGTTGCTCTCCTCCAAAGGAAAAAAAATAAAATACAGTTGTGTTTTTGGCCATGGCTCTGTTTGTGTGTGTGTGTGTGTGTGTGTGTGTGTGTGCACGTGTACTTTTAGTAAAAAATGTCATGAATCACTGGATGAATTTTAGTGAAACTCTTAAAATAATCATTAGATGTACGTCTACAGGCCATTAACATTTGGAGTAGTATCCCATAAGAAGCACTCTAATAAAAAGCTCTTTTTGACCTAACGTCACCTTTCTAGACGGCTCTCATGTCATTCTGCCCTGGCCTAGTAGCAAGGCAGGTTTCAGGTTTTTCTCCTTCTTATTACAGAGACAGCCCCATTCAGCATAGCTGCCACAGTTCAATGACCTTCCTTGACTAATGCAAAACTTGCTATAACTTGTTTAATGTGACAGATATTGAGCTGAATGTTTGTCATCTTTTTATCCTATGGTCTTACCATATTTTTCAGACTATTAGGCGCATTAAGCAAACAGAAAAGTTCAACTTTATTCAACTCGTTCACAATAACTCTCAACATTGTTCAGTTGTACCACATAAAATTGGTTCGAGGTCAGTAAGCACAACCAGAATAATACATAAGGCACACTGGATTATAAAACTCACTGTCAATTTTAATAATAATAGAAAAAATAAAAATAATGTGTTAATGTGTTGTCATCATTTTTGAGAAAATTAAAGGATTTTAAGTGCGCCTTATAGTCAGAAAAACACGGTAGTCTAAATCGCTGTCATGAACGACAACAAGCGTCATTCTAGGTCTTTACTTTCTTATTTTCTTGGCTTTCTAGAAACTAGTGGGGCAGAGAAGTGCAAGTGCAAATGATAAATGGGAGCTGGTAACAAACCATGGGTTTTCATTATCATAAATAAATAAAAAACATTCCTGTACTGTATAGAGAACTGAAAAACACTGATTTCACTGACGCACACACCACAGGCACATATGCTCCTCTGAGAGAAACCTACTCTCACATAGATGCGTGCCTTTGCACAATTTGCATCTGAATACCAACTTTTGTTTGAAAATTCAACGGTCCTTGGAGATTCTGCACTCTGTTCAGAGCCAGGCATGCCAGTGGGAACAAAGTCACACATTAGCAAAGCCCTGCCAGCCTCAATTATGACCGAAGGGATTGGCTTGATAATGTTGCAGGAGACCACATTCAGCCCTGAATGTGTCCATCGAAACTTTCCTGGCCACTTCCTTTATGCCTTTCTTCAGCGTTAGGAAATGGTGGATTGTAAATTTCTGTGTAAAGGAGGAGGCAGAGGATCTCTGCTCCTGCATTCTGTTTGATTCTGCTCTATTTTATATGGAAACTGTGGTCTGAGAGTCTACTCTTATATGGAGCAATCCATCTGCAGTCACTCTTCTTGGTCTTTGTTCTTTTTAGGCTGCATGCCTAAATCTTTTTCTAACTCTTTTTCTCACAACTTTTTTCCATCTCGGAGCATTCAGGAGAGGAACTCAAAGTGTGGCGTCAAGCTTGTGGGCTCTTCTCTCCGTATTTCACATGCATTATGAGACTCGGCTGATTAAATTGCAAGTACGCCATGACTCTCCTTCCTTTAATATGTATTGTGCTTTTTTTCCTCTGCTTCCCTCATATTCAGTCTGTGTTTTTGTATATCTCTGGGGACCCGAGATTGGATGAATCAGACTTTATGCCTCTTTCGAAGCCCAAGGTGTTTTATTTATAGAAGAAAAAGTACATTAACGCCTTTGAAAAGTCTGAAAAGATTTATCAGCTGCTCCCTCCACTTCCTGGCTGCCTCACTTGAACTGCGATACTTGAAGTGCAGATGTGGGGAGCTGGGCAGTGTAAAGTATCTGCCTGTTGATCTGACGTGTGTTTTCATTCCTCCATGCTTGCTGCTGTCTTATACCATCGTGCCCATGCTGTGACATGGGCAGCCCTGTTGTCACTACATTTATAATTCAGTCTTATCAATAAAACATGGATGACATTAAGTTTTTATCTGGTGATGCAGTGCTGCTGTCTCTTAGAGCCTCTTTACAAGCACATCACTGAGGAGCAAAACTTTCCCTCTGTGTTCTTACCTCCAGGCATCACTTGGCATTAGTATAACCTCAGATGATCCTTGTTTCTTCTACGTGCTTTTAGAGGCTCATTCTCTGTGATCCCATATTCTGCTACTCCCACAGCCTTCCTCCCTGTAAGCCCCTGGCCATTAATGAGTTTTGCTGAGAGATATTTGTGTGTGTTGTCTTCTGCTTCAGTCTAAATGGCAAATTTTTCCCCCTTTCATTTCGTCTTATCGGGCTGAATCAGCGTTGTCGTTTCACAGTTCACTTAGTGCAAAGAGCTGATGCGGGCGTAGCTCTGTCAGGAAGACGAGCTCGAAAAATCACCCCCGTTTACAGAAACAGCACGGCCCTCCTTGAATTATAAATGCATGCAAACCATCGCGATGGTCACGATGGTGGAGATGGAGATCAGCTGGGCTAAGTGCTGTTTCCAAACAGTTGTCCATCTTCCCGTTTCCACACATCTAATAGCTTCGATCTGCCTCGATGTTGCGTTTTCATCTGCTCCTTTGTTTCGTGGAGCACATCCCACCCAGTGAGATAAACAGTTTGTGGGATGAAAGAGAGAGGCAGAGGGCACACTGGGAAAAATAACTATGTGTCAGTTAGAGCTGATAAAAGACGGAAAATCCTATTAGTTCTCAGTATCAGGCGGAGAAGAGCTATCCACAGCTGTATCTTTTATCTTAAAACTAGTGTCCATAGATAAATGAGCAGTTTTTATTTGTTTCATCTATTTTTGTTATTGGGTGAATGCTTATAAAGCATTCACGCAGATGTGATCTGTTTTTCTTCTGTATGTGTTTCGGCATTGTTCCACAATCTTTGTGCTGTTTCATCAATTCATGTATCAAAACATTCAGCTCGTTCAGAACTCAAAAACGTTCAATACAAAAAAACAACTGAACTTCTGTTACAAATAAAGTCCAGTTGTTTTTTGCATTGAACGTCCTATCATGTCCTGGATGACTGAGAATCTTCACCAGCTCATTCAGAACGTTACAGCTGTGACTTCTGGTATCAGCACAATTATTACTTTTAGAAATCTTTAGCTTTTTCTGCCATGTTTTTCTCATTGAATGTGAATGGAGCTCTCTTCACATCAAACCCTTTGTGCTGTTTGTAACCTTTTACTACTAATATCAGATTTCTTCAGCTGCTTGCAGCTTCTTTTCACAGATTTAAACTTTTTTCCTGCTTTTTCCAGCTAATTTCTGCTCCTTTTAGTTTCTCCTGCTAATTTCATTTTTTTTTGTTCTTTTCTTCTGCTAATTTCAGCTACTTTTTAGGTATTTTCTGCTAATTTTAGCTACTTTTTAGATATTTTTCTGCTAATTTTATCTCTTTTTCTGCTATATTGTTTACTAATTTCTGCCTTTTGTGCTTGTTACTAATAATTTTGATTTTTATGTTCTTTTTGGCTACTTTTCTGCTGATATTAGCCATTTCAGCTACTTTACAGTTTCAGCTGTGCGTGCTCTTTCTTTATTTTTCTACTTCACCAAATATCAGCTGTTCAAATTCAACTTGCATTAACAGTTTAGCGATTAAATTTTTTCAGCGCGTGTTTTGGCTTCTTCAGCAGCTTTCAGCACAAATCATTTAGCGATAAGCATTTACACTTAAATCCAGTTGATCTAGTTATCCCTGGTAGGCTTTGCCCACATCTGCTTTATAAGAGATAAACAAAATCAAAGGCAGGCACCTTCAATGGGCATAAAGTGGCAGGAGTTGATCTGCACACCATTTCAAGTCTATCCTTAATTCAATGTGGATTTCCCAGAATTCATTGGTGACAACACATTCATCACTGAATTCAGATGGAGCTCAGTGAATGTTCTTTTATCATTTTGTCAAAATGGTGGATTACCTTGTCGCTGGTGTTTTGTTTTCATCCCATGCCAAAAACTAAGACGATCTTGAGGCTGAGAGAAAACATGAAAATGAAGCCAGGACAGTTCTGAACAGCTCACCGCCTCAGGTCAGAGATCGTCAGCTCCCTGAGGGACGAACCGCTCGCCCCGGGAGCAGGAAACCAGAGCAAACACAGCTGCTGTCGTACGATCATCTGTGCTCACATACTGTGCTCACATACTGTGGATTTACATGTGTAGGTGTGTGCATTTTGTGCAAAGCAAAACCATGGAGGAGAAAAGAAGATGTGCGTGGGTGTTTTTGCAAGAGGGAAGAACCTTAATGAGCACAATCTGGACAACGGCGTATAGACCAAAAGAAGCAGAAGACTTTGAGTTAGAAGAGCTCTTTTACATTCAGCTCACTCTTCCTTCATCTGCTTGGACTGTGCAAAGCAGTGAACAATGTGTCATAGTTGTGAACGTGTGCATCCAGATGCAGTGCACTTGTTCATTTGTTCTTCTTTTTTTACTATAACAAACTGTCAGGCTGGTCTTGAGAGGTTAAATCCCCCAGAAGACAGGTTGTCTCTGTTTTTACTGTCTTCATTTTGAAAACATGGTTTGCTCTGACCACACACTCCTCGTGGACTTACAAACACACAACACATATATCCAACCCCTCACCTTTTCATGACGCTGGGGTTTCTGAGCGGGTGTTCAGATGTTGCTACCTGTAAAGTGTTTTTATGATGGTGGTCGCTGAGTTGCAACACTGTTCAGATTATATGACATTGCTTCATTAATGAGCTTTTCTCCTTAATAAGTAGATGACAAGAAAGAGCTGATGGAAAACCACGCTTATTTATATTTTTCGTTTGAACGGCTTCATATTTAATGGGCTTTTTTGTGCAAAGGACAAACATTTATAATTTTTTTTCTTTATCGTGATCTTTAAGTACATAAAAGCAGTTCTTTACTGTGATTTAGAGTCAGCTGAGATGCTTGATCGTAATCACCCACTGTCAAAGACCAAAGGACGATAATGTTTTTTGCCTGTGTCTGTTTTGTTTTAATTTAAGGATCCCCGTTAAGTCTTTACTGCAGTAGAGACCATTCTTCCTGGGTCCA
The DNA here is from genome assembly GCF_014905685.2 of Nematolebias whitei. NCBI lineage: Eukaryota > Metazoa > Chordata > Actinopteri > Cyprinodontiformes > Rivulidae > Nematolebias > Nematolebias whitei. The sequence continues at coordinate 14,001,530 of NC_056504.1, forward strand.
TTCCCACAAGCATTACAATGCACAAATATTACAACGTTACAACCATTACAACTCAAAATCGCACAAACAAAATACACAACAAGTTGTTTACAATCATTCCAAACATTGTCAAAAGAAGAGAAAACCACTCTGTATTTCACTCATAGATTGACTCACCCATTCAGTTTAATATCTCATTGTGTATTATAGGTTTTTTTATGGTTCTTTTTAAAACTATCAATGTAACCGTTTTTTTTTTCCAGAAGGAAACATATCAGAAATGTTTCTGAACAGAGCTGGATGGCATCAGTTTTGGGCTGAGGTAGATTAAAAGTAACAACAAAGGCTAGTCTGGTCAACCATGTCTGTTAGAGGAGGGTAGAAACTGCAAAAAGGCCAAAAGGTTTAGGTAAAATCAAATACTGTAGTCCCTCAATTATCACGGGGTTACGTTCCACACACCCCCGCAATAGGTGAAAAACTGCAAATGAGGAACTCTATTTGTTTTAGTGTTTATATATTTTAAGTCTATAAACCTTTCCCACACTCTTGCAATGTTCTAAACTCTTAAACCTA
>NC_056504.1:14002484-14012136 GCF_014905685.2 Nematolebias whitei
TACTGTACAGTACTGCAAAATTGTACTCACCAGCTCTGCAGAACAGCAGCTCGGTTCCAGTTCTGCAGACCTACCCTGCAGCGATGAAGCCCACCGCTCCATCCAGGGTTGATGTGCGCGTGGATAATTGAGCTTGAGGAAGCTTCAGGATCTGTGATGGACTAGAGATCTGTCCAGGGTGTACCCCGCCTCTTGCACAGTGATGGCTGACTTAGGCATCAGTGACCCCCGCAACCCAAAAAGAAAGAAGCGGGTAAAGATAAAGGATGGAAGCATCAGGATTATTTGCTACTTTCCTGCCTGTTCTATGAGCTTAATAGATAATGTAGGTTTGCGTTGCAAAACTCCCCCTCTGTTTCGGCAAAAAGCAGCAGGCTGGACACACTGTTGACTTCTGGGCAGTGTATCAGTTCAATTCAGTTTATTTATATAGCGCCAAATCACAACAAAGTTGTCTCAGGGCACTTTACAGAAACATTCACATACATAGAAAAGCCAATTAGTAAAGTTCTCTATCTAAGGAAGCCAGCAGACAAGTGTAGTTCTTTTGATGTGCGTTACAATATAGGCTTATTGAAAGAAAACTACAAAATGGTGGCGCCCGTCCACAGTTTTGTTTTTTTGTTAACTTTTGATCCTGGACCATCCCAATCACGTGAATAATATTTGTTAGGTTTAAATCAATACCCAGACAATATGGAATAAAGGAACAACTCAAAGACTCGGGATGAAAAGTTACCAGTGTTTCATTTACAGTGGAAAAAAGGTACAGTCACTGGAGGGAGCTGGTGCCCTGGAGAACAAGGGTATGGTGAGTAATGTCGATTATGGTCTTTGAAGAACAGATGGTGATTATTTTAGTTCTTACTGTGGATGTGGTAGATTGGTGCACGAACAAGAGTCCCAAGGGGTCCAAGAGAGAAGAAGATATCCACAGGGTGTCCAGTAGCAGGGCAATGGTAGGAAGGCAGAGGAAACAGCATAAGGAGGTCACTAGGGGATCCAGGAAGACGGGGAGTTCAACCGAGGAGTTCACAGTGAGATCCAGGTCTACAAGGAGATCGAGGAGCCGCAGGAGTCAAGATGCAACATGTGAGAATCAGAATTAACATCTACAACACTTAGGAGCAAGGTTATCTGGCGAGGAGCTTTACCAGAAGGCGTGTAATGCAACAGCGTTGAACTGGAGCCACCTGCAGTCCTTTACTCCTGCCTCTCATCAAGGGAGATGATCTCCAGGTGTGGCTGTTTGGCACCATCATGAGATCTTGAACTGTGGGGGAAAGGCTGAACTCCTACAATATTAAAGTTGACAATCATTGAAAACCAGCGAAAGTCAAACCACGAAGTAGTGAGAGACTACTGTACTTTGTAAAAAAAAAATTTAAAAGAAGTATGTGTGTTTCCAGAATATTTCACAAACCACTGGACACATTTTAATGAAACTATGGATGTTTGTAAACTGTGTAGTGAGATAGGGTCGGTTAGCTTCAGTTAGCTTCACTACAATCAATATTTAATGACGGGTTCTCTCTTTTTCGAGCTACTTGACAGATATGTGACAGAGATACTGTGTGGGAGATGGTCTAAAAACCAGTGACATGAGACGTTAATTTTCTTTGACCCATCAAAATGAGTGTGGTCATTTATTAACAGAATCAAAATTTAACATCAACATTGTACACTTGATTATTCTGATTGAACGCAATAACACAGCTTAATTAATGAGCTTTACAATGAGAAATCATACGGCCATGATTTCTCACTTGCAACTTATTACAACAGACATATCCTTAGATCTTAAATCAATATCTGCAGACTTTTAGCTTATCTTTTACTGGCGAGATAGAAGAGTTTTAAAGATGGGAAATGAAGGAGTTTAAATGGAGAGAAAAGATGTGTGAGGGAATGTGTTGACGAAGAACGACACCCTCCATCCGAACCCAGCTCAACCTCGGTACACTCGGTAGTGAAGCGACTCATTACCTTTGCAGAAGATAGGCCAGCTCCGGTACGGAGTTCCATTTCAACGCTACCTTTCAGCGTCTCCTTAGGATGGCTGAGAATCGTCCGAAGTAGTGACGGTACTCCGTTCAACAACACGCTCACCTCACGGGTGGACTCACATGAGCTGTGAGTCCGTCAGAGGTTCCACTCAGATGTGGAAGATTCCATAATCCCAACTAGACTCGGAAGAACTCCCAACTAACTCCAGCACTTCAGAACTTTTGTTCTGCTCTTCGGAACTTCGAACTCTGGATCATCTCCCAGAACTCCGGTTCATGTCTCAGAACTTTTTCTGTTCGGTTCTGCTCTCAGAACTGACTGGAACTAGGAAGTGTCGACATTTAAAGAGTTCTGTTTCCGGTTCATTTGAGAAGTCCTGATTGGTTGAAAGAACCAACAGGGGTGTGGTTTTAGTGACGTAAGAGGTTACTACAAGTCAGAAAAACAGTGAGATGTTTTAGGAACAGACAGAGAAATGTTTTGGAGCAGACAGAGAAATGTTTTGGCGAAGTGGGAGGAAACAGGTGCCACCAGTTTCTTATTTCTGTCTGATAGGTTTAAAAACATGACAGTTCGTTCCAATAAACTTGTTTGCGACTGTCTCCGACTTTTGACCGACATCACTCCTTCTCATTTCAGACAGAAGATCAAAAAATGCATAATTACTCTGTAACAGACATTAACTTGATTTCTACTTTGAATGAGGATTAAAAAATCATTAATACTGTTTCACAGTTGATTTAAAATGAGTAGTTCACTTCAACATTTAAAATGGTTTGAACTAAACACACTTTGATTATCAAGATATTGTAAAATAGTAATGATAATATAAAAAGAGAGTGTTCTTTCAATTGATTAGTGCAAGACACACTTAGAAAGTCTCTGGATGAGCTTAATTTGTATTTCTGGACTCAAATCAATGAAATAACAGTTCCTGTCCCATGAAGGTCCTCAGGGTCAGGTTTTGACCTGAGGCTTAGTTCACTACAGTCCCCCCTTTGGAAATCATCGCCTGTCCATGGGGATGAATTCCAACATGAACTTACGCCTCGGAATGTCCTTGAGCTTGATGTAATCCAGCAAGAGGAAAACAAAAGTCAAAGAAGGTAATCCCACAACGGTTTAGGTAATTCCATAATGTTGTTGGTAATTCCATTGTAGCAATGCTTTAACCCCTTGGAAACAAAGTCTGTAATCCATTGGAAAAAGTCATATAATCCACAATGATAAATTCACAACGAATGGAGGTGTTGATTGATCAGCATACAGAGGGGTTCCCTTGATTGAACTGAAGTTGCGGCCACTGGATGCAGATTGGAGACCAACGTCAGGATTGCAGGTCCCCTCCAGCGAAGGTCGTCGCTGGGTGACGTCCAGTCGGTGCTGTTCTGGTTCTATGTGTCATGCAATTATGTGGTTTAAGGTGGGCTTATGAAGGGGATTTTACATAAGGCCTTAACCTATATGCACCTGGTGTGTAAGCTATTATGATTGGGAACAGCTACAGCTACCAGTTAAGGGGTGGAATATGCTGAAAAGGGTAGTTATAGGGGTCTATACCTATAGAAGGGTGTTCCAACTATACCACCATCGCTAACATTGTCTATGTTAGACTTACATGGCCACTATAGTTGGTTTACTTGTCTGTTGCCTTTTAGACGAACGACTTGAGATTGGGTGTTTGGTTTCCCCATAAATGTTTTTGGAGTCTATGGCGAGACTCATCAAAAAGAATTAGCTATCCCCCCGAATAGAATTGTTCGAGTAGGTTCGGCTTGAGCGTTGTGAGACCAATGTAGATTATGGTACTTAAGGTAGCATTAATCTACATTGACTCCGCAAAGATTGCATTTTAACAAATGAACTGCATGTTGGCATAGTTAAAGTCCTTTACAGTCTCCAACTAAAATACATACAAAACTCATTCTTGCTTGGGGTGTTCAGAAACAATACCAAAAACCAATTAAACGATGTCTCAACATCGACAAAAACAGTGACTAAGCAACCAGTAAAACAATGTTTCAAGATTGACAAAAGTAGTGATTAAGCAACTAGAAAACGACGTTTCGGTGCGCCACTCACTCTGAATGTCAGATTTGATCACGTTATCGCGTCTGGTAACATTACCCTAACTGACGTCACCCCCCTTCGGTCATGGGGGACCGCGAACACGGGTGAGGACGTCGCTCCATGAGCTAAAGTTAGGTTGTCCTCGAGTAGTTTTAACTGTTTGCGCAGCTGAAAGAGGACTTTAAGGTCTGGAGTGGAATCCAGTTCGCCTATCGATGGAGTGTATTTGTCTGGGTCAGTCAGATACAGTATCATCGAGTTAATTGCAGGATCCAACTTCTGAAGTTGGATGATGTCTGGGTCAGTTGAAAATGACTTTTCATATTTTAAAAGAACTTGGCGAAGTTTGTCCCTTTCTTCATCAGATGTCAGAGCGTCGGCTTGGGCGACCACCTGTTCAATCTGTGATGAGACTGATAAGGGTTCTTGCTCTTTGGGGAGCTCCAACGAATCCCTTTCTGAGTCGTCGGACCTGTCTATGGGTAAGACACCATAGGTTTGAGGTCCTTGGTCGACGTCATCGGTTGAAAAAAGAGCTATGGCCTGTGTTGGTTTTGTGAACCATACCGGCCCAGCTTCTTGACTTGGTACCAGGTTATCTGGGAGTCCTCCCAGAAATGGAATGCCTAGTTCAAAATCATGAAAACCAGTGGAAATCAACCATCCTAGCATAGTGTTTTTTGGGATCATCACCTCATCCGTGCCTGTGTTACACACAGCAACAGATGTGGTCCTGGAGTCAAGGCTCACTTGTTTCGTGGCTTCCACGGACAGTCCCAAGTTGAAAAACGCAGGAGAAGGTTGAAAATATGCCTGTTTATGGCTAATAACTTGTCCAGCTACGATGTGGATTCGCACCATTAGGTTAATCACCTGAGGTGGTACTGTGGTGGTTTGGTTGTTAGCCACCTGGCAGGCCTCTGGAATGGTCTGCCCAGCCTTAAGGTTTGCTGTGTCTAGCACAGGAGGATCCTTTGTGGCTGGTTTTAGGGACCACAGCACCTTGTTGATGGTGTCCACATGGACACCCAACCTTACCAAAATGTCAGAGCCTATGTAGGTTGCATGTGGTAAGTTTTGGATCACGAGAAACGGGTGAACCAGTTCTCGTTGGTTCCAGTTTAGTTTTAGGTTAATGACTCCTTCCGCGGTCATTACCTGTGAACTATTGGGAACTAATGGAAAGCGGAAAGCTTTTTTAATTAGTTCTAGACCAACGTGTTTGTGAACCAAGGTTTCGTAGAAAGCTCGGTTAATTGCTGATTTATCTGTCCACAGAGACAGAACAGCATCGTTGGTGTGGGACCCTTGGATCTCTACACCCTTAACTACCAGTGGTAGGTAGTGTTTGGTGGACTCTGACTGCTCCAGCTCACAGAGGAGGCTTTCTTGTTGGGTCAGAGTTTGGACCACCGGGTGGGTCTCTTTTGTTTCACATGATTTCAGAGGAATACTCACCGGGCTCGTGTCCTCGGCTGAGGAGTCCTTTGCGCCTTCCGCGGTACCTGCTGTTAGGCAGTCTGTGTTACACTCCGGAGGCATTTCTATTGGTAGTGGTTTGCTCACCTTGGCCCACATCGTCTGATCACCATAATCTATAATCGCATCGAAGCGATTTATAAAATCCTGGCCAACCAAAAATGGGAATGAGTCAACACTAGACACGTGTACCGGGTGGTATAGTGTCATTCTGCCAATCTGCATGTGAACCATTGCTATAGCTGTCAGGGTTGTCTTCTTCTCTGAGAGACCCTGCATTTCTATAGCACATTCTGTGAGAGGTATTACCCTGTTAACACTGCCAGCGGCTGTCCTCAGCTCCTCGAACAGTTTAGCTGACATAATTGTTATGTCCGCCCCACCATCCAGTAGTGCTTCATGTGTGAGGACTCCTTCGAGCGTTACCGACAGGTATGCCTTCTTGGCGACCCCCCTTCTGATAAAGTTACACAGAAACCTCTTAGGTTTTTTCTGACGTTTCTTCACACGCTCAGCTTTGTCTGTGTAATCTTGGTTTGTCTGAACCGTCAGCACAGCAGTAGCTGTTTCTGAGTGTTCAGCTTGCGATGACTCGTCATCGTTTGTGTGTGAGTTCACCCCCCCTTCTTCCGATGAGGGGTTGTTGGAGGCCACAACAACAATGTCTTGGTGTGTACCACCGACATCTGTGACGTTGTCATTCACGCCCTCAGATGTAATAGTGATTACATCACTGCATAGCGCTCCAGGTTGGTTTCCCGTGTCAGTGTGTTTCAAAGTTAACTTTTGGAGCCCACTTCAAGAACCAACCTAATAAAAACACCGTTTTAATTTTACAGTTTGACTGCAGTTCTCTGTGGCTGTATCTGAAACTATTCAGATTGTACGAGACCTGTGTTTAAACTTCTGCTATAAACTATTTGGAGTCAACTTTGTCTGTTAGCAAAATACCTCGTGAACCACTTGATGGAATTTTGCGACTTTGAGATTTTTGGACCCACCCGGTCAAAGCAGATGTCCGCTTGTCCTGAGCCTGGTTCTGCTGGAGGTTTCTTCCTTTTAAATGGGAGTTTTTCCTTTCCACTGTTGCCTCTGTGCTTGCTCAGGATGGGAGACTGCAACGAAGTGAATATTCAACTTGTCTGCTGGATTCCTTAGATAGAGAACTTTAATAATTGGCTTTTCTATGTATGTGAACGTTTCTGTAAAGTGCCCTGAGACAACTTTGTTGTGATTTGGCGCTATATAAATAACATTAATTGAATTTTAATTAAGCTTGTAGAATGTAGTCATTGGACACACATCTGCAGCGTTTTAGCTTTAGGATGAGCGAATCACTGTTAGCCAGTACAAATATTGCTTTAAGACAATCATTTGTGCAGATGTTGAGATAAAGTTTGGTGTGGTATAGTAGCTGAGAGTCATTTACAACACAAGATTTACATTTAAAACTGAGCGTGACACCTGGGAATACAGTATAACAAGTCATCACACATTCTGTTATTTTTAAAGCTTGACCAAAGAGGTTCAACTTTGTCATTGCTTATTAGATGATCCTAGTCTATAACTGGCATGAAAGGTGGCGGGTGATATGTAAGTGATAGTTGTAGGACTTTAGTTGTACCAGATAATATTTTTCTTCAAGCTTCAGAGTAAACGTTTGATAGTGATTATTATTCTCACTGAAAAGTCAAGTACTTTAATAGTAGGAATGTATTTTAGGCAAAATATTAAGCTCCTTAAACATCATAACTTATTGGGTTTTTGACCATGGTATTTTTTTCCCAGGCTCATTATAAGTTAGTTTCCTTCAGCGTTGTTTTCTCCAACCCACTGTCACCCATTGACCCCTGTTTTCATTCAGCTCAGCTCATCTCTCTTCTTCACCTCTTCCTCCCATCCCTCCTCCTAACTCCACTGCCCTGCATCCCTCCTGTCCACCAAACCCTCTCATGGGGAGGTGAGCTCTGAGCTGGCCCCAGGCCCAGGCCCATTAGCCCCAGCCTTGCAGCCATGTGCTCATCACCAGAGATCATTACAACCAGCCAATGACACCACTCTAATGCATCATTAATGATTGATTAACGAGCTGAGCTCAGCCCAAACGGGTGCATTTACGTGGAAGAACACCCTGTAATGGCTGTGTATGGCTTGCATCTGCTAATTTTTAATGTGGTTTCTGTGTGTCCGTGTGTATGTGCGTGAATCTGAAAGTTTTATTCTTATCAGCCCCCTCCTGTGTCTTGTTTCAGGCTGCGTGAGGAACCTGCAGACTCCCAGGGCGGTGAATGAAGGACTGAGGAGAAGACAGCAGTTTGTCATGATGGCGGGGCGAGGGTACCCTGCCATTCTTCCTCTTCTTTTCCTCTTTCTTGTCCTGGTGGGAAGCCTCCCTGAAGTGAAAGGTTTTGGCTACTTGTCTGGATATCGCCTCAGGTCCCGTTTGCAGAGGGACCGTCACTTCAGAAACGTCCGACCCAATATCATTCTGATTCTCACCGATGATCAGGACATGGAGCTGGGTAAGACGGATAATCCCTTATGACTGTGCATCTTGTTTGCTTTTTTTTTTTTACCATGTCCCCTGAGTATTGGTGTTCTATCCATGTGGATCCAACATTTGCAAGAGAAAGTCAGCCTAATGCCGCCTCCTGGCAACATAACAGCTGGTTCAAAGTCATGAGCTCCCTTTGCCAACTCTGTTTCTGGCATGAAATGAGGGCAGCCTATGGCTTCCATTGTCTGGTTGCCAAAGTCTGACCATCTCCCGACCCGCTTAAGTCCTTTAGCAGCGTATTGGATTGGAGTGGCTGCATAATGGACTCTGTGACATCCTTTGTCCTTGTGTGATCGCAGTGGGAAGACTACTATTGAAAAGGAGGAATTTATGGTCAAGCATCTGTTTCCCCAAACAATCACCATCAGCCTGTAAAGCTTTGGGTACACACACATTTAAATGGGTCACAATTTACCAAAAAGATTTAGTGCCTCATTTAACTTCCACTCTTGTCTTTCCTCTTACCATCTTCTTAATGAGTCCACCATGTATTTAAATATTTTCTTGTGTCTGCGTTTTCCTGAATCACTTGCTCTTCTTCTTCTTCTTCTTCAGCTTTTTGTCCCTGTGGGTTCCTTTCATTTCTGTTGTTGGCCTTTGATTCTTTAACCTTCCCCTTTTTCTGCACATTATTGTTTTTGTTCGTCCTCAGGTTCAATGCAGGCCATGAACAAAACTCGTCAAATCATGGAGAAAGGCGGCACACATTTTTCGAACGCTTTCTCCACGACACCCATGTGCTGCCCGTCCCGGTCCTCCATCCTGACAGGGAAGTATGTGCACAACCACCACACTTACACCAACAACGAGAACTGCTCCTCACCTTCATGGCAGGCGCACCACGAGCCCCACACATTTGCTGTGCACCTTAATAACTCTGGTTACAGGACAGGTGAGCTCTGCCGAGTCTGTTCAAAGAACCTTTCATCATGCATGAAATTCCCAGAAAAGAAAAGGTGACTTCAGGGCATTCACATTTTGCTCACATACATTTTCAGCCTTCTTTGGGAAGTATTTGAACGAGTACAATGGCTCCTATGTGCCCCCTGGCTGGAAGGAATGGGTGGCACTGGTGAAAAACTCACGCTTCTACAACTACACCCTCTGCAGAAACGGAGTACGAGAAAAGCACAGCAGTGACTACTCGAAGGTAGGCTCTCCTGTCTCTGCAAGAAACACCACACCATCTTCCAAATAATTCACATCAAGCTAAGTTCCTCACTTTGAGATGTTTCATCTCTGTATTTTAGAAATCTCACTTTAGTATTCTTGTCACACACAGACCAAAAACATGCATGTTAGGCTGATTGGTAACTCTAAATTGTCCCTAGGTGTGAGTGAGAGAGTGAATGGTTGTTTGTCTCATTTGTCTCTGTGTGTCCCTGTGATGGACTTGCAACCCGTCCAGGGTGTACCCTGCCCCTCGCACAGTGATTGCTGGACATGGGCACCGGCGACCCCCGTGACCCAAAATGGAAGAAGCGGGTAAAGATAATGGATGGATGGATGGATGGATGGATGGATGGATGGATGGATGGA
>NC_056504.1:14012236-14061946 GCF_014905685.2 Nematolebias whitei
ATGGATGGATGGATGGATGGATGAATGGATGGATGGATGGATGGATGGATGGATGGATGGATGGATGGATGGATGGATGGATTCTTGTCACATCATACACAACCCCAGGTCCAAAAATGTTAGGGTGTTTTTTAAAATGAAAATAAAAGAATTCAAGGATTTGCAAATCTCATAAACTCACGTTTCATTCACAATGGGACACACTAAACATATCAGCTGTTTAAACTTAGAAATGTTACAATCATATAAGAATTTTTATTTATTTTATAGCAGCAACACTTCTAATAAACAGTACAGGGCTATGTTTTCCACTTTGAAACATCCACTCTTGTTTTAACAATAGACTGTAAACCTCTGAGGAGAGCAGCTGCTGGAGTTTTAGAGGGAATGTTGTCTCATTCTTGATGGAGGATTATAACTATTCAACTGTCCTGGGTCTTCTTTGCTGGATTATTAATTTCATAAAGCACCAAATGTCTTCAAATGGTGAGAGGTCTGGACTGCAGGTAGACCAGCTCAGCACCTGGACTATGAAGTCATACAGTTCTACTGGATGTATTATGAGGTTTAGGATTGTCTTGCTGAAATATGCAAGGCCTTCTATGAAAAAGACAATGTCTGGAGAGCAAATCTTGTTCTAAAACCTGTATATACTTATCTGCACTGATGGTGCCATTCTAGCTGTGGACCGGACCTGCTAAGCTGCTAACAAGACCACGCCACTAAAACAGAACAGAACCATTATGTTGAAAGAACCTCACTGCTAACCAAACCACACTGTAGATGCATTTCTTTTACAACTTTGGCACCTTGTTTTTAGTATTTTAATAGTATTTTAAATATTTTTTTAGTGTTTTTAGTATTTTTGTTGCATGCTTTGATATTTTTTGTTGTTGTTTTCTTTTTCTTTTTTTTTTGACGAGTTGAGACGGTTCTTCTCGTCCTAAGCATTTCATTGCATTGTTGACCTTGTGTTGATTTTGCACATGACAAATGAACCTGACCTAACCTAGATGTGTAAGCTGTCCATGCCAGAGGCATTAATGTACCCCCATACCACCAGAGAGGCAGGCTCTTAAATTGTGCACATATGACAGGTTGGATAATCCCTTGCCTCTATATGGTGTGTAGTGTCTGTGGTTTCCAAAAAGTTTCAATTTAGATTTTTGTCTGATCACAGATCAGTCTTCCACTTTACCTCGGGTTTTAAATTAGCTTTGGTCCAGGGAAGACAACAGGAAGTGAAAGGTCACATATGGCTTCGTCGTTGCACAATAGAGATTTTACCAACATTTGTGGAAGTCACAGTGACTGTGGAAACAAAATGGATTGTGTCCCTGAGGCCATGCAGTGACCAGAGCAGAATCAGACCCATTTTTAACACAGCGGCCACTGAGGGCCTGAAGATAGCAACCATTCAGTATTAACTTTCAGTCTTGTACTTTGAGCTCAAAATATGGATTTGGATTTTTCTACCTGGATTATTGAGCATGCATCAGGATATTTGAGCTCAAAGATTTCTCCAGATCCTTAAAAACTGTCATGATGTTATAAACTACAGATTATAGGAAAGTCTTGCCAATTGTTTGCTTGGGAACATTATTCTGAAATTGTTCCACTACTTTAGACAGTTCTGTGCAGATCGGTGAACCAGTCTTTACTTCTGAGAGATTGCGCCTCTCTAAAATGCTCTTTTTATACTCAGTCCTCTTACTGACTTGTTGTCAATTAACCTAATTATTTACAAAATGCTCCTCCAGCTGTTTCTTATTTGCACCACTTGATTTTACAGCTCTTTGTTGCCACTGGCCCAAATGTTTTGGATGTGTTGCTGTCATAAAATAAAAAAAAATAAAAAAACTTTTTCAGTTTTAACATTGTTTATTGAACTCGTGAATAAAAATGCGTTTGAGATTTGAAAATCGTTGCCTTCTTTTTATTTATTTACATTTTACACAACGTCCCAACTTTTTCAAAACTGGAGTGGTACAAAAACAGTATTTACAACTCAAAGTTGTTTACTTTGGTTTTGTCAACCTGATATAATTTGTAAATGATATTCTAAAGGAACATGTATAGATAAAATAAAGGGATCACAGTTTACACCGTTTATTAAACATGTGCATGGTTTTGCTTTAGTTGGTGATGGATTTGATTCCAGATGTGTATTTGGCTCTGATCCATCCCAGCTGTGTGTGCTCTGACATCTGCTCTGTCACTCCTTTTCTCTCTAACGGGGTGTCTGGTGGATATCATTCCTCTACAGGACTACCTGACAGACATCATCACCAACGACAGCATCAACTACTTCCGTATGTCCAAGAGGATGTACCCTCACCGGCCCATCATGATGGTCCTGAGCCATGTGGCTCCGCACGGTCCAGAGGACTCGGCTCCACAGTACAGCTCTGCCTTCCCAAACGCCTCGCAGCACATGTAAGGACGTCAAAGTTTAAAAACATCTCCATGATTAACCAAACTATAAAAGGGTCAAACTGTTTTAGGTTTATCTTAAAGTGTCGAGCTTCTTCAACAGGACTTGCTTATTTCTGTTTCTGTTCATTTTTGAGACAAAGCTGAAAGTGCAATGATGCATTTGTACATTTTCACTGCTGTTTAATAGAATATGACTCATTCCTGCATTATTTGACCCAGAATGACACAAATTCCTTAATCTCAGCACGAGCTTGTCTTCCTCTGCCTTGTTGTCAGCTGCTGAAGAGTCTCGCACCGCCAGTGTTTTATTCTGATTTATTTGTCTGGTTTTGCTCACATTAGTACTGTCTATATATTAAGCCTTCATCATTTATGCTGTTTTGTCAGGTAAGATCAAAGAAAAACATAAAAGAGGTTTTTTTAATGCATAGTTGATCATTTAGACACATAAAAGCAACAACACACTGAACCTCCATCAGTTCACACTTTGTTTTTCTGACCCTCTGCACTCGTGACTGGCTTTTTTCTGCTGCTAGATAATAGCAAGCCCACTACCGGCCTCCAGAGATGTATCTAAAACCAGTAATGAGATTGTAGTTTCCACTCTTTCCCTCCAACCCCCTCACACACTCACACTGCTTCATCTAATCCCCTCAGCATCATTAACCTGCTCCACACAGCCTTATTACACAGAATATTCAGACAATTCAACCTCAGTGTCTTTGTGCAAACTTTTTATTGCTCTCCCTCCATAAATGCACTCTCTTGGGTTTTAGTGGCTCACAGCGCTTTCTCTGGCCATTTTTTTTCCACTCTACCTCCATCTGTCCTCATTAAGAAGAGGAGAAGATTGAGGCAGGAGAATTTATGCACTAATCTGGAGAGAACCCCTCTCACCTTGACGCTCACTTTGCAATTTATTGCTGTCAAAATTGCACGACAGTGACAAAATCCTCGCGTGCACAGATTCCACGTGTTTTCTTACTGAACCTCACAAATGATTAAACTCGTATATTGCGTAAAATTAAATGTCGATCGGTTTGTGCAGGCTTTTTGATTGCAGCGCGCCGCATTTTACGCTGTTTTCGTAAGATCCACATCAACTTTGAATAAACAGTTTTCTTTTTTTCTCAAGAAAGACATTAGCATACACCAGTAGAGTATACGGTTTAATTTGTCTCTCATCATGAAGCAAAGAGGGGGAATTGGAAATGTCCTCCGTGTGTCTGTTTATCTGTCTGTCTGTCCGTTTGTGCGTGCGTGAATGTTGTAAGCATGATAACTTGAAAAATAAGTGAGTTATCAACTTCAAGTTAGGTGGGTCGCTACATCTAGGCATAAGAAAAGTTGCTTTTGAAAGATGGGTTGCCAGGTCAAAATCTAAGATGGCTGTCTTCACATATGTACCGGTATACTGTATATGTTAACTATGTGAGCACTATAGGTGGTGGTTCAGTGCGTAAACTGGTCACCCCAATCATTTGATGAAACTATGCTTTTGAGTCTTTATACTGCTTAAAAGTGTAGTTTCCTCAAAAGATTGGGGTAGCTGATGGGGCCAAGGCCACCATTGGCCACCCCTGGGCTCCATCTATGCACCTGGTCGTGGATAAAATTGCTTCCTCCATTCACCAGAAAAGCTTCCTCTCTTCTTCTACTCAATGTCTCCACTTGAATATGTTGCATCAAAAACATTAAGGTTTACTTGTATTTCCTGTTTAATTCCAGTCTAGTAAAACACTTAGTTTGTAAACTAAAAACATTCACTATTCCAATCCCTCAGTGACAGCTGTACCACCTGTTGTCAGCATTTTAGTACATTTCTTGTGACTTCAAACTTTAGTAAACAAGTTTTAGTAAAAATATACATTAGAAAACCTTGCACTGTCTGCTTTACCATTAGACTTGATTCAGAAAAGAATATTGCACCTCAACTTTTAAATGTTTAATATACGTGTTCTCTTTGAAGAACCCCAAGCTACAACTATGCTCCAAACCCAGACAAGCACTGGATCCTGCGCTACACTGGACCAATGAAGCCTGTCCACATGCAGTTCACCAACATGCTGCAGCGCCGGAGGATGCAGACTCTGCTGTCTGTGGACGACAGCATGGAGAAGGTAGACAAGCAGACGGTCGTTTGCTTTAAACACACATACACTCAGACACACACGTACAATTCATCTACCAGCCTGGGGTCCTGGGAGATCTGTGCCTCTTCTGGCTGGGACTTGATAATGAATTCACTGACACACTTGGTAAATTGTTCAATCTATTTTTCCTTGAAAATGGCACAGGAGATTTGAGCAATCATACTACAAGTTTAACTTTGTATGCTGCGTGAGTGTTAAATGAGTTGTATCTTTTGTAGCTGCACAACATGTTGGTGGACACAGGTGAGCTGGACAACACCTACCTCATTTTCACCTCTGACCATGGCTACCATATTGGCCAGTTTGGTTTGGTGAAGGGCAAATCGATGCCTTATGAGTTTGATATCCGCGTACCTTTCTACGTACGAGGACCTAATGTGGAGCAAGGCACCATGTGAGTGACTCGGACTGCTTTTGTTTAATAATCATAGTTGAACACACACCATCCACTGCATTGGATGTAAATGTTGTATTGCTTGTTAACACAAAAAGCTGATCAACCAATAAAAAGACTGCAACCCACTGCATTTAAACCTCTAGATGTGGTGAAGACAACTCGCTGATATTCAACCTGAGCATCAGAGCAGGGAAGAAAAGAAATTTAATTGATTTTGAACATGGCACGGCTTTGGTGCCAGACATGCCAGTCTGAGTGTTTCAGAAACTGCTGCTCTAATCTGGTCTACTGGGATTTTCATACACAACCATCTCTAGGGTTTACAGAGGATGCTACGAAATAGAGAAAATATTCACTGAGCAGCAGTTGTGTGAACGAAAATACCTTGTTGATGTCGTAGAAAAATGGACAGATTAGCTCAAGATGGCTGCAGAATACCATTTCTGAAGGAGCAACACGTCCAGCCTTGAAGCGGATGGGCTACAGCAGCAGATGAGCACACCAGATGTCACGCTCCCATCAGCCAAGAACAGGAAAGTGAGTCTACCATTCACACAGACTCCCTCAGATTAGACAATAAAAGATCGGAAAAGCATCGCCAGGTCTGATGAGTTTGTGCAAACCCTAGTGATGGTTGTGCATAAAAATCCCTTAAATCGTTTCTGAAGTACTCAGACCGGCTCATCTGGCACCAACAACAGTGTCACATTCAATGTCACTCAAATACCTGTTATTTCCTGTTCTGATGCCCAGTTTGAACACAAGTCGTCTTCACTGTGTCTGCATGCCTAAAGACGATGGATGGATGGATGGATGGATGGATGGATGGATGGATGGATGGATTACTCATGCATGAACAAGGTTCAGGGGTGTTAATTGATGTCTTGTGATTGGCTGATTGATTATTTGTGTGAACATGCAGTTAAACAGGTGTGCCTAATAAAGTGGCTGGTGAATTTAGTAGTAAAGTTATTTACTAGTACTTGCAAAATAGTAGAACATTTTCAACAAACTACCTGAATATTTACTGTTTTGTAGAGTTTGTTGATGCTGACACATAAATGTGTGAAAATGTTTATTTTACAGTGATGTATGTGAATCAAAGTGTGTATAAAACGTATTCCCGTTGCTTTGCAGTAACCCTCACATCGTGTTAAACATCGACCTGGCACCAACTCTTCTGGACATGGCTGGTGTCGACATTCCTGCAGAAATGGACGGCAAGTCCATCCTCAAGCTGCTGGCCACAGAGCGACCCGTGAACAGGTGAACATCCAGATTGTGTTTCCAGCATCTTCTGCAAAAACTGTCATTTTAAAACGAGTCAAAAAGTGATTTGTCTGAACCTTTAGTGGATCTTCAGGCGTTCCTGTGCATATTGAAATTCAGTCTAAATATAAATGTATTACAGCGCTCTCTTTTCAAAGAGTGTGACATTTTCAGTGTTTGTTCAGTGCAAATATCACAGTGTGGCTTTTAACGATTTTTCCAGGTTTCAGCTGAACAAGAAAAATAAAACATGGAGAGATTCTTTCCTGGTTGAGAGAGGGTATGTGTTATTGACTGACCTTTTACCAGACATGTTCTCATTCCAGCACCGTCTTCTGGCCAGATCAGGCTGCTTGTCAATGTTCTTTCTGTTCTTTCAGGAAACCTCCACACAAGAGGAACGATGGGAAGGAAATGGCCCAGGAGGAGAACTTCCTGCCAAAATACCAGAGGGTGAAGGACTTGTGCCAGAAAGCAGAGTACCAGACCTCCTGCCAGCAGCCAGGACAGGTACTTGACCTGTACGAGCTCAGAAAAATACAAGAGGTTAATATATTTTCAGCAGGATGTTAATTTGCAATCTGGTTGACCATTCACTGAAAGTGGCCGTCGTACTCTTGTGGTTTGATTTGTCATATGATGAGTTTTTTTAAAGACTTTGAGTGTTTTTTTTTTAGTAAAGATTGTGGAGCTATATTTGACATTTATTTTAAGAGCTCTAGTCAGTAATACTAAATTTATACAGTATTTGAAGTACTTTGAAAAATGTGTAAGGGAAATATTTTAACATTACCTGATGACTCACATATGAGTTTTCACTGGTTTCCTCCCACAAATGTAAAAACAAGGGTGACTGTGGTATACTGGTTAGACAGTCACAGTCATCTTGAGGCCTGGAAGTCAAAGGTTCCATTCCCTGCCATGCCCACATGTTGCGATGTCCTTGAGCAATACACCTACATGCTCCCCGGGTGCTTATATAGCTGCACACTGCTCCACTTGGGTGCATCTCATGTGTGATAGGTTAAACGCAGAGGACAAATTGTGTTTTGTGTGCACACAATGGGGCAGCACGGTGGCACAACTGGTAGAGCTGCTGCCTCTCAGTGAGCAGGTCCCTGGTTCAAACCCCGGTCCAGGGACCTTTCTGGGTGGAGTTTGCATGTTCTCTCCATGCATGCGTGGGTTTTCTCCGGGTACCCCGGTTTCCTCCCACAGTCCAAAAACATGCATGTTAGGCTGATTGGTAACTCTAAATTGTCCCTAGGTGTGAGTGAGAGAGTGAATGGTTGTTTGTCTCGTTTGTCTCTATGTGGCCCTGTGATGGACTTGTGACCCGTCCAGGGTGTACCCCGCCCCTCGCACAGTGATTGCTGGACATGGGCACCAGTGACCCCCGTGACCCAAAATGGAATAAGCGGGTAAAGAAAATGGATGGATGGATGGTGCACGCAATGATGAAAACACCTCAAATATCCATTTATTCATCCATACTTTTTATTTACCCGCTTCTCCTTTCTGGGTCACGGGAAGCTGGTTCTTATTTCCAGCAGTCGCTGTGCGAGAGGCGTGAGACACCCTGGACAGGTCTCCAGTCCATCACAGGGACACATAGAGACTAACAACCATTCGTTCTCTCACACCTAGGGACAATTAAGAATTAACCTAACGTGCATGTTATGTGATGCATGTGTATCTTTTTGCTTTGATTCAGAAGTGGCAGTGTGTGGAGGACCCAACGGGCAAGCTGAGGCTGTATAAGTGTAAGGGCATGGCTGGTCTTTTTGCCCCTCGTATGCAGGCCCTCATGGCCAGCAGTGCCTCCACTCTGTCTCTCTCACCCAACGCTGACGGCTGCAACTGTGAAGATATGAGCGTCACAACACCTGACCTGAAGAAGAAGCGGGTGCTGAACAAGAAGAGTAAGCCTCTGTTCTGATTGTTGTTAGTAGCTTCTGGTTTTGTTTAAAATGACGTCGATCCAAAACAAGCAGCCACTGACATGTTGAGATTAAAGCCATGTCTGCACTGCCACCTAGTGGTAAAGTAGAGCAGGCACATAATCATTAAAATTATTTTATCATGAGAAAACGATGCAAATCTCTGTAGATGATTATTTTAATTCTGATCTAATTCTAGAAACACATCTCTTTATTGTTACACAGATTCGTTTGTCTCGTCCTACGCAGAGCTTCAATCCAGTAAGCCTGTGTCCAGGAGGCGCTGGGCCCGTTCTGTATCATTCGAGCTGGATGGAGACCTATACGCTGTCGACCTGGAGCAGGGCTACCGAGCCCTGGGATCCAAGAACAGCAGCTGGACCAGTGACAGGAGGCGAGGAGGAGCAGGAAACGAGGACGATGGAGAAGAATTCAGTGGGATGGAAGTCACAGCCAAACCCACCACACTAGACAAGCTCACACTACCTGCTGCTTTGAAAGTCACTTACAGGTGTGTGTGTGTGTGTGTGTGGGGGGGGGGGGGGGGCTTGTTTTTCTCCATGCTATATTACATATTGTGTGTTGCAGGTGCTCCATCCTAATGAATGACACAGTGAAGTGTGACGGGGGTCTCTATAAGTCCCTTCAAGCATGGAAGGACCACAAGCTGCACATTGAACATGAGGTACTGCTGAATGTTGTTTAATTCTCAAACGTGTGTCTCATTTCGTGTACAATGACCACTGGGTGACTCTGGGAGTCTGCTGCACCTAGATCGAAACTTTGCAGACCAAAATCAAAAACCTCCGTGAGGTCAAAGGTCACCTGAAAAATGTGCGGCCAGAGGAATGTCAGTGTAACACTCCCAGCAGGTGAGGGACAAGCAGAGCAACGTCATGACCTAACCTTCCAGATGTGACAGCTGCCTTTTGTCTTTTCAGCTATCTCCTAAAAAACAAAGAAGCAAACCGGCTTCAAGCAGAACAAATGCTCTCACTCAGGTAAAGTCTGGCAGAATTTGAAAAATGTATATATATATCTTCTTCAACCACACTGATAGTTCTGGTCTCAGCAGAATGGCTTCCAAGCAGAAGACTCAGTGGCTGCAGAAAGAACAAAAACGCAGGAAAAAACTGCGTAAGTTCCTCAAAAGGCTCCAGAACAATGACACCTGCAGCATGCCCGGCCTCACCTGCTTCACCCACGACAACCATCACTGGCAGACCGCCCCCTTCTGGACAAGTGAGGAAAGACAGCAGCTGCAGAAAGATGCTGTGTTGGGGAATGTTCCCTTGTTTCTCTCTGCTGCAGTTTTCCACACCAGATATGATGAAAACATCATTACACCCTCGTTTAAAACTGTTTTCTAAACTCTCCACACCCTTCCTCAACCCCTCCCTCTCTTATCTCAGTGGGTCCATTCTGTGCATGCACCAGTGCCAATAACAACACATACTGGTGCCTCAGGACCATCAACGACACTCACAATTTCCTGTTCTGTGAATTTGCCACTGGCTTCCTGGAATACTTTGACCTCAACACTGACCCCTACCAGGTATTGTATTTGGACAGACACGCACATAAAGACAAGTATAAACAATACTTCAACAGGAAGAAATATAAAATAATCCTAAAGCACACTTCAGAGTGCATGCTTTTTGGAAAACAGATATTTTTCCCGAGTTCCCAAAGCCCTTTCTGTCCCCTCTGTTGCTGCAGCTGATAAACGCCGTGAGCTCTCTTGATCGCAACACTCTGAATTCACTGCATCAACAGCTCGTGGGCTTACGGGGCTGCAAGGGCCATAAACAATGCAACCCTGAGAAGGGTGAGTAAAATCTCTCTCAGGTAAACATGATTCACTGCTGTTTTATGAGTCGTTTTAGACTACTGATCTCTTAACGTTCTTTCAGGGGGAAAAGAGAGAAACCACTCCAGTGACTACAGGTATGTCTTCCTCCAAACTGCTCACTGCTCAACACTTTTACAAACAATCCAGATGAAATTCAAGTTTCAATAGGAACTCAGGGAGGTTTCTGTCTCCCCAGTCAGCCTTTGGTCATGTTTATTGTTATGGTAGTCAAGGAAATGACATTTAAGGAACAATTCTGAAATCCAACCTCGTTGAATGTATGGAGGACTGAATGTGACAAAATGAAATAAATAAATACATAATACATACATAACAATTAAATGTATCATTTAATTATTAAATACATAATTAAATCATTCAATTATGGGTAATAATAAGCTTAGATACATATTTCATAATGCTTTATTTATTTATTTATTTAATTTTGAGCATTTTGGTGTTCCATATAAAATATAAAATTAAATTATTAAATAAACCGTTAAATAATGAAATGTACCTTTTATAAATTATTTATTTCATGATTTATTTATTTATTTAATTTTGGTACCTTCCGTCCTCCAGTGACACCATGAAATCATGTTAACTGTCAGCCTCACTCTTAAACTCAGTGGGCGGGACTAACCCTAATCCTGACGCCTGATTGGCTGCTCCTCACAGCAAGCGACGACAAATCGACCACAGATAATCGATAGGCCAGAAAATATATTCTGACAAAACTTTAGGAAGCGGTAATTGTGTTTACGTGTATTTGAATGAAAGCTTTTTTTCATCAGACCAAACCAATGGATTTCACATGCTCAGCGTTAGTCCCGCCCACTGAGTTTGATGCGTGAGACTGACAGTTAACATAATTTCATGGTGACACATGAGGATGGAATGTGACAAAATTAAATAATTGAACAAATCATGAAATAAATAATTTAACAGTATATTTAATTGTTTATTTAATGATTTAATGATGTCTTTAATAATTAAATGATACATTTCATTATTGCGTATTTATTTATTTAATTTTGTCACCTTCCATCCTCCACATAGAGCTGCCATGCTGTTTGCCATTGAAGCCTTTTAGTGTAAAGAAGCAAAACACTAAAGAAGGCTGAATGCAAACCTGCTTCTTCTGTTCCATTTTGTAATGACGCCTAATTGTGTGTCTCTGCTGTGTGTGGGGGGGTTGTATGTGTGTGTGCGTGCATGCATAAATGTGTGTACACCTGTATGTCTGTGTCTATACCTGTGTGTTTGTCTCCATGCACGTGCATTTGCCCTGCACGTGTACACGTGCTGTGCATGCCTCAGGCCAGCTCATCGTCGAAAGAGGCCAAAAGTGAAGAAGCCCTCCTCCAAATCGCTGTGAGTTTGTCATAACTCATATGTTCCTTTCTAGTCACCCCAGCTCTACTTTTGCCTTCATCTACATTTTGTTCGGCTCGGTCAGTCGAGCCAGTAGTTTGCTCATCTGTCGTTTTTAGCGTTGTACTTCATCAACAGTAACTCTCATTAGCTGCGTTGCCAATCTGCACCTCATGCATTCAAACTGTCAGGTCAGAAATGTTGTGTTTTCAGTGACATTGTCTTCTCCTTGTAGTGCTGGTAGGAACAGCTGGAGCCATGGTCCCCAGTGAATACTTCAAGTGGCACATTTAACTTAACATCTTGTTGTCTCTCACGCGCAGGGGGCAGATTTGGAAAGGGTGGGTTGGTTAACCAACCACATCCCACCACCCACCAAACTGGCATCTTCCAGCAGAAGAATGATGAACCATTCATTCCAGCAACAGGACCTTGACTTCACTTCACCGGACCGGAACCTGAGATGTATTCAACCTGCGTTTAAGTTTTGGAAGAGCAGCTCTTTGTAGCTTTTGCCCAAGTGGAGGAGACACTGAGTTTAAAAGATGAAATACATCTCATGACACTTTGAGTTTGTTCCTGCAGAAGGATGCCGTACATGAGTGGGAAGTTTGGTATCCACAAACCATCCAGTCTGACACTAATGTTTGTAGATAGTTGACAGGATGTTGCTTTAATCAGCTTTATTTCATGGAAAACAGGACTGTGTGAAGATCTACAGGTCCACTTCGCTGCTCACAACCATGTCGTGGCCCTCATATCTCCGTGGCACATGCGGACGATGAACTAAAACCCATGAACTCACAGCAACATCTCCTCCAACATGTTTGCACATGGAACCGATGTGGACTTTGTAATAAATTACTGTACAAGACTTTTCGTCGTAATCTTTTGTATTATAGTTGATCTTAACACCAATGAATGTCTCTTATGAAAAGTCCTCTGCCTCACAGCTGTGAGATGTGACCAGAGCGTGTCCACACCAACCACCGACCCGACAGTAGTCCCCCATCAACACGAAGCATCATTAGTGGAAACATCTCAGTGTTGTCAGTATCACCGTTTCCAAATAACTTGTCTAGCTTCTGGTGCTACAGGATACAACACAAAGTAAAACCTTGCTGTACAGTACAGTATGTATTTGAATGTATGTTGTGCAATTAATGTAAATGTTTACAATATTTTTTATAATACTGAAGAGGCAGACCTCGTTGTATATGAGCTGACAAAATGAACGTAAGGGGTGATAAGTCGCTTGGAAAAAGAAATCGTTACCCACAATTTATATGTTTGTTGTTTACTTATTTACAAGAGAAAAGCACTTAAAGGGTTCACTGTGATAAGCTGTAAATTCCTTATAGTCTTTGTGTGCCAGAGAGAATAAAACACACAACGTAGTTCTTGATGTGAAGCTTAGCTTTTGTTTCATTTACTTTGCAAATATTTCTATAGGCCTAGAGGCGCAATAGTATTTGTGCATAAAAGTGTTTTTGTTTGTTTTTTGAGAAAATAAAATGGCATGAATTTTATTCTGGTCACATGGAGGTGTAGTGTTTTCCTTCCAGCAGGTGTCTCTGTTGGATCACAGGGTGAAGTCCCACATGAACACACTGCTTCTGTTATCAGGAGGAAAGGTAAAGTTCAATCACTGCCTGGTCAACAAAAGATCCCATCCAGATGACCTGACTGAACTTACACCTGGATTAATGAGCGTGAACTTTGGTGTTCACTGCCTTGTGTCGAGCAAAACCAGCACAAATGAGAGCGCTGCTGATTTAAAATTCAAATGAGCCTCATCCCAGATATGTAAAGCATGTTACAACCTACAGGATCTTTCATTTCAGCCAGGATAGGATTGACTAAACTGGTTGTAGCTGGATACCTAGATAACTCCTTTAGATGTAATTAATTAAATAACTTTAATCTATTTAATGCTATTGACAAGTCATTTATTGCTCAATGACAGAGGTCTACACTAATATTCAAAGAGCCATTTCTGTTCCCGCTCAATTAACAAAATCTGTCCAGAGCCACGAAACATTCTCAAAGCTTGAAATAAAGATAAGTCATTGTCATGTAAATACAACTTATAGAATATAAAAAATAGTTTGTCACAGTAAGAAATTAAACCTCTATAATAAATTGGTCTTTTTTTACACATAGGACAGAGAAGACCAAACTTTTCTAATGAGTAGATAAAAACATGTTTAAATCCCACTATGATCAAATTTGAACACTAAAGTATGAGTACTGTCTGAGTATTATTTTGTAGAAACTTATTTCAATATTAAGTGCACTTCAAATAAAATAAAGTGTACTTGCATTGAACGTTTTGTTGTTTTTTATTTATAACCTACTAAATTTCTTGTAATGGGGAGAAACCTTCATTTACTTGAACTTGTTTTTTTTTGTTTTTGTTTTTATCAAAGTCAACCCTTTCATTCTTAATATAGTGAAAATGACTTGACATATTTTTACAGCTATTTTACTTTGGTGACTCATGGTGCCTATAGTGTGTTATATGTATTCATAATACAGATAGGCTAAATGAGTCATGGAAAACTGCACTTTGTTCCCCTCCTCAACATCTTGCCTCCAATGTGTTGAAGTGTTTCATTTTCCTGTGGATTTCAGAGAAAGCTTACACTCTGAAGGAAGAATAAAGAAGTGGAAAATGGCTTAAAAAACACAGGGCTGCAAACAAATGCTCCTTTGATTAATATTTTAATTCAGGCACATATATTTTATGTTCATATTAGCATATTGTGGAAATGATTAAAAACTAGCCCTTTCTGTTGTGGTCATGAATATAAATATGATTTTCAGTCAACAGGACCAACGAGCCTCATTCGGCCCCAGAGCCACAGGTTGCAGCTCCCTGCTCTATAAGAACCAGTAAGACGACCGCTCAGTGTCTGTTGTGGTTTTTAACTTCGGTCCACACATCTCTGCTCCACGGAAAGCTGTTTCCAACACTTTGATGAAAAGGCCTCAGAGTTCGATTTAAAAGAGATTATGTCAAATTTCTGACTTTGAATCTCAATTATTACTTTCTCCTCAAGAAAACATAGCGTTTCATTACAAGACACAATTTTAGAGCCATATAAGCTGTCAGAAAACAGTTTTCACTGTTTCTGACCTGATGTTTCAGTTTCTCTACATCATATGATTCCTTATGGGCGGCTGTGGCTGAGTGGTTAGAGCAGTCGTCCTTCCATGCAAGAGTTGAGGGTTTGATTCCACCAGCAGTCGCATGCCGAAGTGTCCCTGGGCCAGACTGAACCCTTCATTGCCTCCAATGTGTGTCCCATCGGTGTATGAATGTGATAAAGCTCTGATTATTCTCTGTACAGATCTAGTAGAGTGCTGTATGAATGGGTAAATGAGGACACAGATCGTGTTGTAAAGAGCTTTGAGTATCTTGATAAGATAGAAAGGTGATGTATATAAGTACAGTCCATTTGGGTTTATGTAAATCAAACACAGAGTTCGTGTAAAATGTCTGTGATAAAACAGCAAATATTTTTCACGTTTACAAATACCATAAATTCAGTGATCAGTTACGACCAGTTATGGAAATCTTCCAGTTAGAGTTGGGAATTTCTCATTTGCATGTGATCTTGGCTCCAGCTTTTGTTTTACAGCTCTCAACTGCCCAGTTTCCTCCAAATGACTTTGGTTCTGTCGACGCTCATCCTTTACAGCTTTTAGTCCCTGTTTCTTTTCAGAAGAAGAGAAAACTTTCCCTTTTTTAATTCAACCTGGTGTCATTAGACACATTCACAAAACACATCAAACCAGGATTTAGACACCTCTTCTCTGTCATTTCTGGGTGGACAAAGGTGGTGAGGGGGATTGAAGCCAATCTACCCCTATTGGATGTAGTAACAGATCCAAAACATTCGACGTGTAAGAAGGTAATCTGGCATATCTGTATCTGTGCGACCGCCTGCTCACATGATTAAACAACTACATAACTTTTATTACCATGGAAGGATCAATCAAACACACAGCACCATTGCATTTAGTTTAAATAAATTATTTTACCACAAATACATCTCTTAACTGAATTAATTTATCATGTTTATTAAACAATGCGAGGGAGACGTCCACCACGCTTTTAATGTGTACGCTTCATGTCAGCCCAGCTGAGTTCTGCTCCACGCCTCCTTTAGTTTCCTGATGCTTGCATCATTTCTTAAAAGTTGGCCAACTCCACCTGTGATTTATGAGAGGCAGAGGATAGTCGGACTGGTCTTTGCAGCCAGTTTGCAAAAGTGTTTTGTGCAAGTGCCTTTTGAATCCATTCTTCTCCCTCTGACTCTGTTTGCATCCAGGGATTGTTTTACCAACTCAGTATCTGCCACGCACCAAGACTGAAGTGTACGCGTCAGTGTTAGCATGTAAACAAACAACTTGTACTGTTGGCAACAAAACCTGACTGCTGATTTCACTCATTTATTGAAAGTTCATCAGGTTGTTTTTTTCAATTCAATTCAGTTCAAAAATACTTTATTAATCCCAAAGTGGAAAATAAATGTTGTTGTAACTCATCGTCCTGGTTTCATTAAATAGTTGTTCTAGATGCTGACGGCTGTGGACACGAAGGATCTCTTGTCTGTCTTACAGCTGATCTGAAGAAACTGACTGCATTGCAGATGCTGATCTGTCAACTTGGACTTGGCAAGTTTCAGTCTTCTTGGGGAGTAGGACCGTCTGAATGCTGGGCAGAACTCCTCCATGAGCGATGGTCACTCCTCACAGCTTGTTGAGCTCCTTGCCATGGCAGACAGCCAGCTGCAAGTGCTGGGGTTGATCCTGGTCTTCGTGTTCTCATGAGCCGCTTTTCCCGCCATCTCCAGGATCAGGCACTCAAGCACCACCGCCAGGTAGACGGGAATGTATTCACGGCGCCTCATTTTTAACTCATTTGGGATTTGGGGCTGTAATTGATGTATTATTTGAGCTTTTGAGATGTTAATCAGCAGCTCCCGGTTGTAAAAAATACATCTTATTGTTATGGTTACGGTTCAAAACAAATGTCCAAAAATAAAAAGGTTTCAGTAAAAATCCTTCCAGCTGCACAGAATCCGATACCAGAGGAAATAATTATCCAAAAAAAACAAACAAACCCAAAAAAAAAGCCATTTATGTCCAGAAAGAGGAACTAATGTTTTCTAAAGCAATATCCCAGAATGAATGTAACAGAGCTACTAAAGGGACCGAGATGGTTTAGGGGCAGGACAGCCCACCTGGGACCCGAAGGTCCTGGGATCGATCCCCAGTCATAGCACATCTTGTGGTGGCTCTGAGCAGGACACCTAATCCCAAATTGCTCCCTAGGCAGCCTACATAGCTGCCCACTGCTCCACCTGGGTGTATCTAAGGTGTGATGGGTTAAATGCAGAGAGCCAATTTCATCTTTGTCTGGGAACATACAATGATGACAACACATAGCACTTCATTATTGGGGACTTTTCTACACCTCGGAAGTGTGTCTACATTTCTATCTCCGTTAACCACAGCGTCTACCCCCACAAAAGTTATATCAAAACGACTGGACCGGCTTCGGGAAGTGTGCAGTTACTTTGATTGGCATTCACAGTTACCATGGCGACATATTTTACTAACAAAGATGCCAAATTTCCCATAGGAAATGAATAGGAGAAAACCCTTCACAGAAACTGAGTAACATATGGAGCCATTTTGGTTCAACATGCATGGAAGGCACCTATTATTACCTATTACCACCTATTACTCTTATTAATTAGTAATACTAATAATAATAAAATATTAATTTTAAATTATTAATGTTAATAATTATCTATTTTAATATTAATAATTATTGATATTAAAAAGTAATATTTAATATTAATGCTAATTATTGGTGTGAATATTATCAATATTGATGATTAATTATTAATGTTTTAATAATCAACAAATTAACAATATATTAATAATTATTATTAATAATAATTAGTTTCGATTATTAATAATTATTAATATTAATATTATTAATAATTTAATAATAAATAAGCAGTCCCGTCAAAGTTTCTCCAGGAACTTTCTAGTTATTTATTTACTCCAACATGCAGCCACCTTGAGCGGCGCAATTCTAGAACAACATTTTTGGTAGTGAAAGTGCTTTTTTACATTGATGATAGACATAAACAATGATTAAACAAAAACAAATGAACAAAAAATTAAACAAACAAAAAACTTGTTAAAAACCGCTTCTTTTTTTTAAAACAGCTATTGTGGCTTCAACATTTTTACTCTGAGGATCTTTTTTTTTTTTTTTTTGTGGTTGTAACGGGCTTCCATACCTCAACTACCTCCTTTTGTTCTGGAGGTATGGCATGAAGAGCGGGGAGGAGCTGGATGGAGAGTTGGAGGGGGGTCGGCTGCAGACCGGGTGACCCCCATCCCGACCCTTGACTCACGTGGAGAGGCGGGGACTCGGTGCGGGACTCACCCGCCCCGGAGCCGCCGCGGCTCTGTCAGAAACTCTCACGGCCGCAGCTTGGAGCACAGCTTCATCTTCTTCTACGTGTCATTTACGATGTGAAGAAGATGGTCGGCTCAAGGTAAGCTCTGACTTCATCCAGGAGCCACACGTTACAAGTTCAGCTCGGTTACATCCAGACCGCTGCCGAGCTGAACCGCGCCATTCACCGAAAACTTAAATTACTATTTGTGTTTGTAGGGCTCTTATTAACGCTTAAAAAGTTGTAAAAGCAACAACAACTTGATGTTTATTAAAGTGAAAGAGTTGAAAGCTGTGATAAAGTCACTGGTTGATATTTACGGCATGTAGCAGATAAACGGCGCTAGCTCGTAGCTTAGCAACAGAATAAATAGGCTAACTTTTAAATAGCACAAGTTTAGCCTCGACACCCGCAGCTGCAGCTCGGCTGGACATAAATCTTTTTTTTTGTTCCGTAGGACACCAGCAGGTCCACAGTTAATGTTTAACTTTGATGTACAGTAATTTGTTGGACTAACTTTTCCTCTTTGCTGTGGTTTAAGAGGCCAGTAACCAAAGGCAAACGTTTTTATTTTGTCTCAACCACTGGTTTGATCTGCCTTCAGACAGATGGGCTTTAAAATCTTTCTTCTGCTGTTTCTGCCCCTATAAACTATTAAAAACTGCTCACATGCCTCCTGTTTTGACAAGACAGAGATAGAATTTCACATTGTGACGCTTTTAAGTTTATTTGTTCACTTAAAACACTTTTTTTTTTTGCATGAAAGTCAGTATTGGGATTTATTTTATAAATTGTACAATTTAATTTAACAATGATAAAGTTATAACAAGTTAGGTTTTGTGATGTTGTGAAATGTCACATCTGAAATGTGTTTTAAATAACTCTCTGCTACTACCACATCAAATTAGATTTTAAATAACTGTAGTTAGTGAGTTATTTCATTTTATTGTCAGCTAATGTCGATTAGCTGTGGCAGCCATCTTGATTTCAATTGACTCCAAAATAAACCTGTTGCAATAAACAATAAGTCAATTAATTAATTAATTGCATGATGAATGAAAATTATCGACCTCATCTTCATTTATCGGCTTTGTTTTTTCGTGTCTCTCTTTCTACTGACCCCTCCCTTTCTCTTTTCTCTTTAAAATCTGTTTTAACCGTCCACAATTGCGTTTTTGGATCGTTAAAAGCGGTTAAGCTGAGAAGCTAAGCTACCAGCTAAGCTAACGGGCCAACCTGGGGGGGGGGGGGGGGATCGCCGTTTCTTCAAAGCGTCTCCCTCCCATTTTTCGTAAAGAGACGCTGCTGGCTCCCTCACTATCCATCCTTCAGTTTAAACAGTCTTATACTGCCATCTGGTGGTCGAGAAAAGGTACTACATGCAAAACAAAATAAGATACAAAAACATTTCTTCTTAAATTTTACAATAATTACTAATTATTGTCAAATTTCAAACAATATTATCGTTTATTGCAATAATTTCTGAGACAATTAATCGCCCAGCAAAATTTGTTATCGTGACAGGCCTACTCCAAAAGGTAACTGGTTGTAGTGTACATTGAATAATAATTTCCTGTTCAGTAGTTTGTGAGATTTTTTTTTTGCTAATAGGCAGACACAAAGACATGGAAAAACATTTTCTGTTCGTAAAATAAAAACCAAAACGATAACATCATTGTCTGCCTTCGCCTTTTGGTGGTGGGCGATAATATTTATAAAGAGCTGGAGTGGGACCTGTTTCTCTTGTTAGTGTAGTTGAACCCCACAGCTCGGGGCCGAGAGCTGAAGTTCTGCAGCTCTCTGAGCTCATCTTACATGTATAGCTTGTGGTGAGTATCCATACCAGCTGACCGCAGCAACTCATGTCACGGTTGCTCCATTTTACATAATCTGACAAACCTCCCCTTGTGTTAGGTGTTGTATACATAGCCTAAAGTTGTTAGTCCAGCATGGCACGCCAACCTAACTTTCTGGGTGTATTAGTTTTGCTCGATCATCCTGTCCCTGCTCTGTATCTGAGAGCAGTGAGTTTCTCTTCTGTCCATTTCTACCCGTCTGCCTTTATGTGTCCAACTCTACGTCACAAACGAGGAATGCAGGATGCATCAAACAGTGATCCATTTGGCGGTACCGCCTCACCAAACATCTCTTGTTAATATGAATAGTTGGGGTCACAATAGGATGTTGTCTCAGTGTTTACACTAATCCCTCGCAGCAGTTGTCAGACATAGGAAGAGAACATCTCACGCTGTGCACTGAACAAAATGACATCAAACTGGATGTTTTTACAAGGACTAAACCAGATGTGTGTCCTGTTAAGGTTTTAGACAACTCTGAGAGATTTCACTCCTACAGAAAAGTTGTAAAATAAGCTTGTAAATGGTTTTAACATATGTCTAAATATCCTTATGTTTTCCAAATGATTCAGCAGTCATGTCCATCTCTCTTGTCCTGTAATCCTGCTCACATCCTTAGGGATCAACGCTCCTGAACTCAACACACCTCTGTCTTTTGACTCAGGCCTTCTGTGGCCCACCGCCATGACTCGATAATGAGGCTAAGGTGATTTGGTCAAACACATTTATCCGCAACCGTAGCCAGTTGACGTGTCTCACCTTCGTCCTCACGAGCGCAGTGGATTGAACCTAATGCTGCACATGCTGGTCATCACTCAGTAGCATTAAAAGGGATAATAACTTGTACGTTCACGTAAGTCGTGTAAATATATGAATCATCTGGTTTAAAAGAGCCAAACAACTTTTACGTAATAGTGGGTAGCTGTCAAAATGTGAATTTAACTAAAAGCCCAGTCACATGCGTGTGGAGGGGGTCCAAACCTATCGCAACCTAAGTCTGTTGTTATTCGGAAAATATTAATCTCTCCCTTCACGTTGATCCCCTGCGATGGCCTCTTAAATCCTCCCCTCAGTCACACGCAGGCCGAGCGTTAACATCTTCACCAGACGGTTCTGCATTTCTAATCCTGGCAGGTTTGCATCCTTACTTCCTCTAGAAGACAGTCCGGATGTTCCTTTCCTGTGTGGCTCCTTGTCCGCCCACTGACCCCCAAACTAACCCTGGGATTAGACTCTGGCCTCGTTTGTCATGTCAGTGGGGGGCATCAATCGGGGGATGGCGATGTCCCTCTCTTTAAATTATCTTACAAACTGCTGCTGTCGAAATTAAGCAGGTCAGACTAACGCCTGCACTCAGAAAGCAGAAGATGATTGTTTGATGTTGATTCATAAAAGTTGCTGAACGTGTGCACTTCCGTTTTAGCCTCTGAAAAATTAAGTAAAAAAAATGTTTGCAGTTAAACTGTTGGATTATTAGCATACCTGCAAACTAGTCGCTTTTCTGGAAAATTGGCCAATTTCAAACTAAAGTATGTCATTTATGTGAATCGTGTAGATCTGAAGAGTTTTGTTGGGGGGTTGGAGGCGTGTCAGGCGCAGCGGATGGCATCATTTCTCTTTAAGAAACAGTGTTCCTCCTCGGTTACTTAGCTTAGGAGGTGCTCATCTCTTAGGGGTTTTGTTGACGGGGAGGAGGGGGAGACACCACCGTCTTGCACGCTAGCTTACCGCTACGTTAATGATGTCAGTTGTTGACCGGCGAGATGGAGTTAGGATGTGTGAAACGGAGCGTGTAGCATCTTGGCTAACGCGTCTGTCGAGATTTTGCCGTAAGATTTGAAAAGTCCACCTGATGGTGTTCTAGAGAACACCTTGAGTCAAAGATGGTGTTTGGGTGAAAGAACACAAGTTTTCTGGAAAGTAAAATAGTTAAAATCTGTGATGGGGAAGGAAGAGTGGAGAGGAAAATAACAGAAGAAGAGAGATGGACGTTATTCCAAGTGGATTGTGACGAAAAGGGGAATAAAAGTTAAGTGCAGAAATTGTGGTGGCACCAAGGTTCGAAGGAACCTGTAAATTATTTTAATTTTAATAATTACATGCAGGTTGACAAAACTGACTAAAATGATTTAATTAGTTTTTTGTCACTTGCTTGGCACAGTGTAATTTGTTGTGAAGGCTGCATGATGCAGGTCATTTTCTGTTATGAGTCTATCATCAGAAAACAGTAAAATGACCACCCCCCACAAATTCACTGCTGGTTGTTATTAAAATGTTGCTTGTTCATTGGATAAAGTTAATATTCTTATTTTTTAAACATGCAGTTCAGTGTCACCATTGCTTATGTCACCATGGCATGTTGTGTTAATAAAACTAAATAAAAAATTAACAAAATAAAAGTCAAGTGCTCCCCTAAAGTCATTGGTTTGTGATAAATCATGTCACAATAATTTCATTATTTTAGCCAGAGGAGTGAGTTTCAAAACAGGATGATGTTTCAATTATTTAGCCTTAAGACAATGAGACACTTCATTCAACCATGGACTAGTTGAATGAAGTGTCTCTAAAATATCCTGATTCATGCTCAATAATTTCAACTTTTTAAAATTATTTTATCTGTCCAGAGGACCTGACTTAATTTTATTGATGTCTCTAAAATAGTTATTGAATGAAGTGTTTACATATGTAGGTAAACGTAGATGTTCAACAGCCTGTTAAAATACATCAGAATGCAAGGCTAGGTTTGTCACCTTTTTTATCCCTTCTGAGTTTGCAGGTATGTATTATGCATATTTATGTCTTTTAATTTTTACTTGGACAAGCGACTCATTGTTTGATTCC
Organism: Nematolebias whitei; assembly: GCF_014905685.2. Taxonomy (NCBI): domain Eukaryota; kingdom Metazoa; phylum Chordata; class Actinopteri; order Cyprinodontiformes; family Rivulidae; genus Nematolebias; species Nematolebias whitei. The sequence goes on from NC_056504.1 coordinate 14,034,843, forward strand.
TGACAGCTGGTGTACTGGACAGAAAGACCGCTCTGTATGTAGTGAACGCTCTGATCCATTCCTCAGCCTTGCCTTCACATGTTCATTCTTGTCCTGAGTCTTCCCTGACCCCAAAAGACTTCTTCTTTTAGCCCAGGAACGGGGTTGATTTGGTGATAGACAGGAACTTCTGTTGGGTCCGTCGTTGTAGGAGGGGATCTAGTGATGGTGTTAGCAGAGCAGCAAGCAGCTTGGAGGTTTCTGAAGCTGTAGTAGGAGAGGGTATGGTGGCGAGACAAGACTTTGGCTTCCTTTGTCCAGAATTCAGAGTGTTGATTCTCTGTATTTTAGTTTTTAAGGTAACTAAATTGTTTTATTCAATCATCAACACACAAATCTTGTCCAGGACCCAGTGAAGAGGTAGAGGTAGGTAAGTTTTACTTCACATCTTATGGAGAATCACTTTGTTAGAAAGAAGGCTGAACATTTTGGCAACTTGTGAAGATGAATTCACTTAAACCATGTAAAATTGCTTGTTGGACAGCATCATGGGAAGCGCTGGCCTTGCTGAAGGTGGCCCACTGTTCCTGTGGGATCTGGCCTAATTCATTGCCAATAGAGGGAGGGGAAACAGTTTCTAGTTCTGGATTTGGGCAGCTGTTGAAGGAGGTCATCTGGACCTTTTTTACATGTTCCAGGGTCCTCCCCCTCAATGCAGAGCCGATTGGCTGGACTCCCCTCTGTGATGGCAACACAGAAAGGTCTCCTTGAATGGGGTCTGCCTGTTGATCTGACAATAGTCTGCATTGTTCTGTGCTATCACAGTCCATCTCACAGGCTTTGTAATGCATATGGTCATGAGTCCTTAAAGGGACATTCTTCGTCACCTAGGTACCCATTTTTTCCACAGAATGTTTCTGCAAAATGGCTGCAAAGATCAGTTTGGCTTTATGCTGCTTCAGACTGTTCATAAAGCAAAGCTGAAGCCGGCCACGTTCTGCACAGACGTGAGCTTTCAGAAATTGAAAATCAAAAGAGGCATGGAGCAGAACTCTTGACATGGAGTGTCAAATATTACAATTTAACTACGTTTAGCAGTTCTGATTGTGGCTGACTAATATTTAAACTAAATGCAAATTTGCAGTGCTTTATTGTCGATCTTCGCTCTGTAATAAATCTGTTTTATTGTAGTTTAGTTCCGCAACCTGGTTGTTGCACAGACCATATGTCGTCATATTAACCACTGCGTGTCCTTTTCTCATGTTGACCCTTTTGACTCTGTATCTCACTTGGTGGTACAAAGGAGCGTCGGGTGGATGGAACCCCACCTCACCACCTCAGTTCAAGGCATCCAAGTCCTGGCTGGAGGTGTTTTGTAAAAATGCCTCCTGTGTCAGAAAAAGTGATCCAAGGCAGCAGACAATGTGCTTTATTTTTATCAAGGAAGTCAAGGCTTTTACCTGTAATTTAAAATAAGGAATCAGTAATCCCTTTCAATCAGGAATCAATCAGGAATCAATGTTTCAATTTTCTTATCACTGCTGTTTTAATAAACATGTGTTTATGGAAGTTTCTCATGCAATAAAATGTTTGTTCTATTTAGTTTCATTATGCAAAACATTTCAGATGAATTTTCCAGTGCACATTTAGTTTTTTTTTTTGCATTTATTTATACTTTGTGTTCAGTGAAGTTTATATAGAGCGTTATGTGAAACGCAGTGCGAAGTGGTCCATCCAGTTCTTGCAGTTTTGGGTGCGTCGTTGTGGTGACTCATATATGTCAATCTATCTCAGGTGAAACCAGACAATTATAGAAGCTTCACTGGAGCCATGTTTACTCATCTCCACCGAGTGATGACATTTTCCTGATAAGAGGTTACTGCAAGGTTTGCTTGAGTTCACAGATTGGTGCTGGTGTTTTGTTTTGTACTTTCCTGCTTTTACAGATTTATCAGGGAACAAACTGTAACTTATCAGAAGTGCAACACTTTCCCTGTGTGTTTTAACACAATCTTGTTTTAGAGAACCCCACAGTTAACCTGCTTCAGTTCAGTCAGCATCCTTTTCTTTTCATAATAAATGTGGTTGCAGCTCAGGATCTTGTCCATTTTCCATACTAGCCCTGTTTCTCCAAGACAGACTTCTCAAAGTTAAGGCATCATAAAATCGTCTTTTTTTCCTTTCTTGGTAACGTGCCAATATGATGCCTTGGTCCTCTCGCATAAGCAGCTCTAGGATGTCTCACATGTCCAACCGTGAAAGACGACCCCAAACTTGTTTTCACGTGACAAGCAAGGAATGGACATCAACAACTGCAGAAGTTTAGGAGAGGAAGAGGAAAGAGGAGGTGGTTTTGAACGGAAGGGGGATGAGAAAATGTATGGGCCTCTTTGTGGCTTTTTTTTTTTTTGGTCAGTTCTTTGTTTTTATTTTTAATCTGAACAGTTGTAGCAGTAATCTAATAGTCAAAGACCTCTAACAGAGCTGATGGGAATGGATTTTTTAATGTAATTTGCATAGTTTCCATCTGTATAAAAAAGATGGCTGTGTGCAGTGTTAGTTTGCTGTACAAAACACACATTGTTAAAGACCGAACTAGACGAGTTAAAAGAAAAAAAACTTCTGAAGACTGGTATTAACTTTCCTATAAGCTGCTGAGAGGGTGAATAACACTTAGAGAGGGGTTTATTACACCCTAACAGAGCGCAGTCATTGTGTTAGATTGGTGAAAAATCCTACGTTACAGAGTAAAAACCTAAATCACCCCCCACGTCTTTATATTTTGACTTGAGGCTTTTTGTGTTTTGATTTGTAAGTAGTTCTCGAGGCTTTCCTAATATTTTCCAAAACATTTCTTTTGACATTTGTTGCTTTTGCTCTTCTTCTTTTTTTTTTGCTCCATCCTGATGCAACCTGGGTTTGAACCTGCAGCCTCAGTATCACAAGGCCGCAGCACTGATCCCACAGCTCCTAAAGGAACAAATAGGTGAATGAAATGTACTAGTTTTTGTCCTCCCACACCTCACCACCACCACTCCCTCTAACATAAAGCGGGGAGGTGTTAAACAAAAGGCCTAAAGAATGCATGAATGGCAGGTGCAGGACATTTTTCTACCATCTGAAGTATGTGCACTCTGCCCCTCACCACATTTGTTCTGGACACTCGTGGTTAGAGATGTCCCTCATCCCTTGCGTTTTAGCTTTGCTTCTGTAGAAACTGAATTATGTTTGTAAGGAGGACAAGAGTAAAAGTGGCCCCCTCTTTGGATCGAGGCAGTTTTTTCTTTTTACAGTGCGGCGGATGAGTTTACTCTCTGGAGCTGCTCCAGCTCTCGGCATGCAGGGTTTACAGTTACACTTTTGTTAGTCACAGCTACTGGAACCACTGCCCGCCCCCAGTAGTCAGTCCATGTCTCTGCTCTTGTTTTACAATATTTAGATAAGCATGTTGCTTAGCAGCCTTGCTAAATAGACTTTGGATTTATCCATAACCAAATAGAAGTCTTCTTTTTGGCAGATCACTTGTATTTCATTAAAATACAGGCCTCTGCATGCTCTGTGGGGGGAAACAACCAGCAGTTGCAGTATTGCAACATTTGAATTGTTTTTTATCTGTGGCAAAATTCTTGCCTTTATTCTGAGCACTAAATTATTTTTAAGGCAGTATCTGAGCACAAAGGATGTTTTCTGTCTCTAAATAGGAAATAGCAGTTCTGTAAATACAGTGGTGAGGGAGTATCTCTGCACTTGTTGCTGTGCTGTATGATCAGAGTGCTTAAGTTTCTCAGATGAATGAAGAGCCCTGTGTGACATCTCCGCCTGCTTCGCTCCATCAGAGACAGCCAGGAGCTGGTACTCAAAGTTGTCTGTTGTTGGAAAAAGTTTTAGATTACCTTACAAGTAAGTGGTTAACTGGTTTAGCCCATTATTTCACTTTTTTTTTTACGGAGATTTTGGTTGGTAACACTCCCACCAGCCTCAATTTCTGGGGGTGTTGTATCTTCATCACAAATGCCACAGTGGTGCTCAAGCATAAAGCTAGAAATCCGCCATTACATGTTCATCTGATTAAATGCTGGTGCCTCGGTTAAGTCTGAACTTTATTCTCCCAGTGAAAAGTTGTCTCTTTCTCTACTTAGTTTATCTTTTTGTTGAAATCAAACGGCCACATTGCCATTTGGGTTTGTTTGAAATCCAGATCTGGACAATGACACAAGACTGCTTGTTGCCCCATTTCTAGGGAACGCATTGTCCACTCTTCTATGTTTACTGCTACTGGGAAAAGTGCCATTTACACTTTGGCGTTGGCTTCGAACAATGGGGCAGATTCCATGAGCTTTGCTCTGTTGTTTCCCTCTCTGAGAAACTGCACTCAGTGCCAGTTATTTTTGGAGCTGACTGTAAATTTTGTTAGATTAATTTATTTTTCAGTAAGCATCTGGAGCATTTTGATTGTAAGATGATGGTTAGGAAGGTGTGTTGTGTGCTGGTGTGTGCTTTTTTTTTTTTTTAGTTTTGGACTCGTGGGCCCAGCTGTGTCTTTTGTGGTTTTACAATTTGACCAGTTTTTATTTTTAGCCGCTGTAGCAAAAAATAAGTGTTCAAGCGTCTCCTTGACCCAAATGGGAGACAGAGACCCTCTGTGCCATCAGTGTGTTTTATAGCACGCTCTAAAAGAACAAAAGGGACATGAGATTTCTCCCTTTAGTTCCTCTGACTTTGAGGCCTGAAGGCAGTTTTCTGACACAGAACTGTCTGTCACCAGACAAATATTAAACCACGAATGGACACAGCTTTGCTTTCATGATTTTTATGAACTTAAAGATACGTGAAGTTTTTCCCCTACGTAATCTGTACAATTCTCAGCTGCTTTCTTAAGATGACACGAACCTGCAACTTATGTTCTCATACCTACAAGTATATTTTACCGAGTTCCCCAGAGGTGCTACATGCTTCAGTCAAAGGGCCACATGTGTAACGAGTTCATTACAAATGAATCTGAAACATCTTTGGTGAAGTTAAAACTCAGAGTTGGTGCAGACTGCATTCCAGGCCATTTATGAACATTTGCAGCGTGAGGCAGTCATTTGGGGTTCAGGACCATACTTTGTGTCTGCCTCGCAAGGGATGAGATAAGCTAAAAAGACTCGAGTTTATATTTATGTGGTTTTCTGTTCAGAATCACTCACAAAATACAAACTGTGACAAAAACAGTCCTCTACTTTTGAGTTTAGTTCTTTTTTTCAGTCATCTAAATTACTTTAAAGTCTTACAGTCTAGTAAATATAGGCATGAGTAGAAAACTAAAATTATTGTATAAATATTCGAACATCATGAGCTTGGTTTTAGAGAAAAGAACTGTTGTACAGGGCAAGTTCATTCAATCATCACATCAGTTTGTTGAGTCTTTCCAAATGGTGATTTGATCCTGAATGCCAGCCTGTCTTCCATGTGTGTCTGGTCATGTCAACAGAGCCCAGCGGGTCAGCTCTTAGCTCTTACCCATGTTTATTTACCCAGAGGGAGCAGTCCTTTTGCTACTGCTGCTCCTTGTGCTGCACAGGTCGTCAGCGACAGCCTCCCGAGCTGACCTTCAAACCCTTGGTTTCCTGTTAGGCGGATCAGGACACCGCCCGACATGTTGACGTGTGTCACTCCTGTTGACTTTTGTGACACGCAGAAAGGAAAAAAGGGTGCAACGCATAGCTGCCGCTTGATTTATTACTTGTTCATCAAAATGAGACATGGGTTCAGATTTAACATTGCTTCTAGAGAGTTGTGGTGAACACAGCAGTAGTAAATGCAGCATGAAGAATTTCAGTTTCTCAGCGTGCGCATGTAAGTACATGGATATAAATGGACCTTGATTTTTTGTGAGATGTCAGAATATTTACCGGTAAGTCTTTCAAAAGCATCTTGTTTACCGTATACACTTGTGATTTTTAATGGGAGAAGCAAAACATACATCTCTTTTTAACGTATAAATGCCATAACATGCTGAGCCCTCCAAGAGTTTAGGGCTGTTTTTCTGGTGTGACAGAGTAAAACAGATGGCTTCTCAGCAGAGAGCACGGGTCCAAATGGGAAAGCGGTATGTGGAAGGATAATATCTTCTGTTGGTGCTCTATGTTTACCTGACTGCTATATGGAGGTGTGGAGAGCCTGGGACTGCTGCTGGCACCACATAAGTCAGGAAGAGCTTGATACTTGATTAACAGGTTCAGTTATATTACTTGAGCCTTTTCAGTTAAAACCGAGAGCAGCTGTTCCCAGTGAGTTGCAGCCAATAGAATGACAGTGTAAATCTGGCAGAGCTGACTGGCACCACACACTCGTATCTATTTCTGAGCCAGGGGCGCACACAGGGTTGACTTGGCAGGAACACAAGAAACATATATGTGTATTTGGTGGATATTGTATCTTATCCATGCTAAGCTTCTTACCCCTTCTGGTCATCCTATGTATCCTGGACATTAGAATCATCCCACAAACAACATGACTGGGAGGAGAAAAGCTTTTCTCTTCCAAGGAGAAAGTTGGGAAAACATCCAAAGCTCAAACAGGATCTTGTGACATTTCTTACCCACTGGCACTTTCTGTCAAAGATAACGTGATAGACTGATGTGGGATACTAAAAAATAGGATCTTTAAGCGATAACTGTGAGAAAATAAGAAAATGATCAGCAAAAGGACTCCTGGCTGTTTGCCTTTTCCCCTCATGCATTTGTTGACATGTTTAAAGCTTCTGCTGGTGAACTAAATCAAACGAGACAAGCTGAGCCCACTAAACAGTTTCATGACCTGGATATATAGCACCAATAGCTTTATAATTTGATTGATTTATTGTAAAGAAAAAAAACACTTGGGGAAAAAATATAAAGTTTAAAAATTCATGATCGATAATCCAAGTAAAAAATCCAACGAACTTAAGTCAGGTCATCTTTTTTTTTTTTTTTTTTATGTTTTGTTGAGGGACTAAATGTTTCAACGACAAAAAAAAAGAAACCGTCCACAGGACCTAACTTAACTTTGATGAAAAAAATAAGTTGCACTAATGTTGAATTATAGGCCTTTTTTTCACAATTTTTTTAAAAAATTTTATTCCGTTTCTAATTTTGACGTACATCATTTCTTTTTGTTAACTATAATTGACACTGAACGACTTGTGTTTTTCTATTTTCTGCAAAAATATAAAGAGATGTGAAAAAATATAACTGCATACTTTTAATGTTTAAAATGTACGTATTATTGAATACAGTATTTCACTTGTGAATTTTGGGTGTCTAGCATTAGTTTACGAATCAAGAATGCAAAAAAAAAACACTCAACACTTTTACCTGCACATACTTTGAAGTCTTTATGTGAGTTGTGTGTAAGAGGAGTGGCGGTGCAGAGGCTAGAGAAGGTGGGTCTGTGATCGGAAGATCGCTGGTTCAACACCCGGTACCGACAACATCAAAATGTTTGTGGGATGGGTGAAGCATCCACACCTGCCTCCACCGTCATTTGCCCCACTCTGGGTCTTTGAGCAAGGTCCTTAACCCCCCATCTGCTCCCCTGGGTGCCCTAGATAGCAGCTCCATGCTCCACACAATGGGCTGTGGTAGCTCGGTGGTCTGTGGTTGCGTCAGGAAGGACATCCGGCGTAAAATCAATTGCCAAGTCTTCATACGAGTTAGTTCACTGTGGTGACCCCTGAAGAAGGGAGCAGCTGAAAGAAGAAAATAAATAAATATGCATAAAACACTTTTTTCCTTCAGTTTTCACCACAGATATTTAACATTGTTTTCCGTCTAATGAGGTCACCTATGTTTCGTCAGCACGGTTCCACATGCATTTACTATATTAAGACAATGTACTTCAACTGATAGAAAACACTGTCATGGACTCCGGATGTGTGAGGGTGGGGACAGACAGCTGTTGTCCTCATTGTGTTGAAGTGGAGCTGGCTCCTTTGAACAATATGCATTACAAGTTTCAACTTCACCTAAATGTTGTGTGCGTGCAAGTGACTGGGTGAATGGATTAATCTGTTGTAAGATTTGTATATGGCTAATGACTTTTTGGGAATCTTTTTGTTGCAAATGAAGTATTTTGATGCCTGTTAACTTGAATTTGATCTTATCTTAAATAAATCCTTAAAATAATTTATATCCTGAACACTGGTTCATCTTGAGTTTAGGAGTCCTGAATGATTCGTCAGAGTTAAATGATCTAACAAACCAAAACATTTCTTTCAAAACAGTCAAGAACTGGACAGAATTAAAAATGATTCAGGAAAATTTTGCCGTAAACAAACTGTGAAAGAACTTAAAAGTCTGGATCTATTCATCAAGACCACTCATAAAAGATAATTGACATCTCAATATTTTTACAGTTTTATATATATATATATATATATAAATATATATATATATATATATATATATATATATATCAACATGTCAGTGGCATAGACCATTAGCAAATAACTTTAAAAACAGTTTTCACACTTATATTTAACTGTTTTCCCTGTTTGCCCTCCTGCATTGAGTTTTATTCTTCTGCTCTCTCCAGATCACCCCTTTTTTTGCTCCTCCACCCTCTAGTTTTTTTTTGTTTTGTTTTGTTCTGCATTGTGCTGAGCTGGCGGTTGTTGCCCTCTGACTGTAGTTGTGGTTTGCGCTTAGCCCTCTGAGTGCACGGCTCCCTCTGGGCCCCTCTGACTCCAAGCCTGGCACCGAGTGTGTCCACCTGTCGTCTTATTCAGGAACGCAGTTACTTCTGCAGCTCCTTCTTATAAATGACATCATTCTTGGTGCACACATACAGATGGATGCATGTAGGGAACACAATTTTTAACACTCTCTCCATATGGACAAGTGGGCATTTTTGCAGGTCCCAGTCTGTCAAACGGTGTGACTTGTTTACCGCCTGTCTAGCTGAGTGCTCAGGCGTGACCGTTACCTCTAACAGAGCGTTGTATCCTGTCTGTGAAGAATCTGTTTCCATTTTCAGGTGGAAGTAATTTTTTTTTTATCCTGTGCCCTGTTTCTTCTCAGCTCTGACTGGGTGGAGATCCTGGAGCCACGCTCCCGTGAGCGCATGTATGTCAATTTAACCACAGGCGAATGTGGTTGGGACCCTCCTCTGGGTGTTCCTGTTCGCCAGGCAGACGGCAACCAGTGGTGGGAGCTGTTTGACCCCCAAAGCGGCCGCTTCTACTACTACAACTCAACTGGGCGTCGCACAGTCTGGCATCGACCCCAGGGAGCCGACATAGTGCCCCTTTCCCAGCTCCAGGCCATGAAGCGGTGCCGTGAAGCCAGGCAGGCTGGAGGGGGTGCAGAGAAGTACCATCCTGGGACCACAGGGAGTATCAGCAGCATGGGGAGTCAGGGGCACTGCACCCCTCTGCCAGAACAAGACAGTGACCACCTGCTGCCCAGAGCCCTGGAGCCCACGGGTGAAACTGTTGATGCTGATTTGGATCCGGGAGTGGACAGCAGATCGAAGGGAGATGAAAGCAGCACAGAAAACGACATAAACGACAGCAAAGACCTGCAGAGGTAAGACTGAATATATTTAAAGTAGTCTATTCAAAGCTTTTGGTTAATCGTTCCAGGTTCATATTACCAAGAGAACAGAGAGGAAATGTGATACTCATCATGACTTGTACCATAGTGAGTTTTAAAGACTTTAAAATGTTTCAGTTCTGAGAATTTGCCAGATCATGTTGATCTTTGACCATTTGGACCAGTCACAAATTGTTTTTTTTTTGTTTTCTTTCTCACTTATCTGAACATTCCATATGTTCCACGTTTCCATATGATTGCCTGTGAACCATGCTCAACCATTTGAGCAAATCACTACCAAATGGAGGAAAATGGTCAGTTATGTTAGAGAACACAACATTTTTCCTCACGCTTGGGTTACTGGTGCAGAACAAGCCCCAACAGTAAGTCATTCAGAGACCCCATCATGCGCTTGGTGTTGTGGCCTCATCCAAACCACCTTTCCGTCTTCCAAGTCAAATACCAGACATGCCACTTCTGTTTCTCCTGGCGTGCGGCCGCAAAGGCCATCTCAGTGTCCCTCTGTGTACTGACCGCCACCTCACTCTCTGCTCTGAAGCAGTGCTCATTTCATTTTCCTAAAACAAATCCAGGCCCCAGGCTATAGAAATCTGTAACCCCTTTAATGTGCTTGCATGGGAGGCATGAGGGAGAGTGTTGTTTGTGGTTAATAACAAGCTGAACCGCTACATTCCTGCTGCTTACGAGCAAGGCAGACCCAGCTGTTTTTCTGCTGCAGCGCTTGTTCTCCAGACCCATTTGACTCTTCTTCTGATGGGGTCTCTTGTCTTACCTGACACTTTAGTGTGGCATAAAGATGAACCGGGAACTAAAGATAACCTGTAGCTGTTGGATAGGATAACTGGAGACCTTGCTGAGTTGTATCTGGTGAATGTGAGGGAGCTCTCCAAAGGGTCCCACACTTCCCCAATGACTCCACCTTTCCCAGAACCTTTTCTGTCCCCCCCACAAAACAATGGCCAGCTGTGTTCCAGCAGAAAGCTGAGGCGTCTTTAGCTGTTTGTGACTTGATACCCTACTTAACCATATGTTCCTTCACATTCTTACCACTCACAGCATCTCAGGAGGTAATTAGAAACCACCACAAACTGCAGAGAGGCTAGAATGTGTCTGATCAGAACAAAGTAAAATAAATTTAGACTTAATTTAATGATCCAGTTTGTTGAAAATGACTAGAAGAAAGAGGTGAGACCAAGTAAGAAAGTTTTAATGAAGACTAAAGGACCCGCATACTCCATCTGAAACGGCAAAATGGACTCTTATTGTCGTAGCTGTGTGATGAAAATCACATCATTTTGTTTTCAGAGCGGCTTCGCCCGCCTCTTCTCGACACAAGGCTCAGGCCAAACTTTTTAACTGTATACGCCATGTGTTGTGTGATTGGTCAAAAGTTTGTGATGCGTTTGTCAATGTGGAATTCACTCAGGCTTTCAGCTGTAAGACTTTTCAAACACGGTACATTAGTCAAATGGCCAATAACTCCTGGATGGAGATCGTGCAGACATTGTGTATGAGGAGTGTCGGCTGAAAAGTGTGGTGCTCTCTTCATGATAGATTTGTGGCCAAACAGCGGCTGCAGGGACAGAGTGGAGACTCTGGCGTGAAGAATCCCCTGCGGCGACGTATATTGCAGTGGGAGGGTTTTCCCTGCGCCTGTGTCACATGGACTGTGGAAGCTGTGTACGAAAACGAACATCCTGCAACCTCGTGACCGTGCGCCGACTGTTCAGCTTCGGATTGAGCCGGGCCCTTTATAGGGGTCATCTGAGAAGAATTAATTGTTCTTTTCCGACCAGAAGAGTGTTGAGGATATCTAATTTTTAGTTTTACATTTAACTTCAGGTAATCTTTTTCACTTCCATAAATGGGTAATTTCCTTTTCTTAAGTTACTTGGTGTTTTTTTGGACATTTGGTCTATTTCAGACATGTCTGTTCAGTCTTCCTTTTTTTGTGTTTCAAGTAAAGCCTCAGTATAATGTTATTAACTTCTGACAATAAAGAACAATACTGTTCAGTGGAGAAATCATTTGTTTCTTTTTGTTTTAAACTAATTTGTTCTAAATAGACTGTTTGTGTGAGCTATATGTAGCTAAACCAGCCACTTCCTTTATATCTGTGTTTTGTGTTCATAGTTAGGCTGAGATGTGGTAGAAGCAGGGCAGCTGACCTGGGACCTGAAAGTCCCAGGTTTGATCCCCAGCCATTCCCACATGTCGTGGTGTCTCTGAGCAAGACACCTAATCCTTAATTGCTCCCCAGGCAGCTTGCATAGCTGCCCACTGTTCCACCTGGGTTTATCCCAGGTGTGATGGGTTAAATGCAGAGAACTACTGGTAAGTTCTTCATTGTATTGGAACATACGATGATGACAGCATACAGCCTTTTTACTTGTATATAATTGGTCCACACAAGTGCAGTTACATGAGTGTGCTTGTATGTCTGCTTGAGTGCCACATCTGTAAATCATTGGCCAAGTCTTATCACATGTCCTGGGAATTTCTGGGTACTTTGAATCTGTGCCGTTAATCAGGGAAGTACCAAGAGCTCCGCTTGGAAAGGAAAAAATATTTTTTATCCATGATACAAAACTGAAAGGTGTTACTAATCAATGAGTTTATAACATCTGCATTCAGTTTTACACACTTTGTCATTGAGCAGGTAAATAATTTACACCCTGGCTGTGTGTGGGCTTCTTCCTTTTGGTATTTTGAGTTTTACACCAGCTGAAGCTCAGGAGATGATAAAGTATGCTTACACTTGACTGCAAGGTTGTCAGACCAGCCAGTAATGACTCATGGTAGTTTGCATCTGGGTCATAGTTCTGTTTTGTCTTATAAAATGCCCTGAGGTGTATCATAGGCCAAGAAAACATTTTAAACCCAATAATGTCCCAAGGTTAACTGAAGCATTCTTTTATCAGGATGTTTGTGTGCCGAACAGAGAGGAACAACAAAACTACTTTCAATGGTTTTGCTTTAGTTCCATAATATTAACTGTGCTCAACCAATTACAGACAGTCGTGCTGGTATTAGATAACTAAAACCTATTTCCTGATTGGCTTTGGACTACCCTAAAAACTTCTTTTTTTTTTACATGGCGCAATGAAAGTATCAGCCGTGAAAACAGCTCTTAAATTCTTAAACCCTAAAGTGGAGACTGACTGATTTTAATGTTTAATAAAGTTTCATTAAAATTGTGTTTTGATTTGGTGTTTTTTGTTTTGAGGGGAGTGGTGGTGCAGAGGTTAGAGAAGGTGGGCCTGTGATCGGAAGATTGCTGGTTCAACTCTCAGTACCGACAACATCAAATTGTGGGAGGCAAAGGTGAAGCACCCACACCTGCCTCTCTACCCGCCCCACTCTGAGCCCTCGAGCAAAGCCCTTAACCCCCATCATCTGCTTCCCTGGGCGCCCTAGATACCAGCTCTTTGCTCCACACAAAGGGCTGTGGTAGCTCGGTGGTTGCATCAGGAAAGGCATCCGGCTTAAAAAATAACTGCAAAGTCTTTGTGTGACTTAGTTCGCTGTGGCGACCCCTGAAGAAAGGAGCAGCCGGGGAAAAAAATAAAAAATTGTTAAAATGGTATTTTAATTTGTTAAAATTTTTGTATCAGAAGCTTAAGAACAGACATGAAAATCTTTAGTCAGAATTCAGGTTCAGGTATTCTTTATTTTCAGGTATTCTTTGGAACGAAATTATGTACACAGGGTCCCAGTTACATCCAGCAATAAAATGTAAAAGAAAAACAGTAATATGATCTATGAACTAAGACTATGAACTAAGAAAAACATCAACTAAATATACACTAAGCACTAAGAGCATAAAAAACACTAAACACAATAAGTCGAACAGCAGCACGAACATGAGTCTGTGTGAGAAGGTGAGCACAAATGAACACAGCAACATGAAACGGCTCAGCAGCAACATGAAACGGCTCAGCAGCAACATGAAACAGATCAGCAGCAGCATGATGTGATTCTTCACAGTGATTATTCTGGTTAGAGATTCGTGAGTCTTAACAGCCTCAGGGTAGAAGCTGTTCCTCAGTCTAGTGTATATGTGTCAAACTCGAGGCCTGGGGGCCAAATATGGCCCTCGTTGACATCTGGCCCCCAAGACGTTCTTTTTAATGTAAAATACTTTATCACTTTATTTTTTTCAGTAATCTTTGATTATTATGTCAAAAGTACAACAGAGAATGTCCAGTGAGACCAGTCAAACTCTTTTTGAGGAACCTGCAACCAAGAAAAGATGTTTGGTATCTAACTTGAGTTAATGTAGATTCTGAAACTGGCCCTTAGTTTGAAATATGTTTTTAATTTTGGTCTGTTTTTGTAAGTGGGTTTGACACCCCTGGTCTAGTGGTTCTACACTTAATGCTTCTCAACCTCCTTCCTGAGGGGAGCGGGGCAAAAAGTGTGTGTGCTGGGTGAGTGGGGTCCTTCGTGATGCAGGTGGCTCTCTTCCTGCATCTGGAGGTGTAAATGTCTGTGATGGTGGGGAGGCTGACTCTCAACAGACTTCTGTGCAGCCTGAATCTATTGATACAAACAAAACACAAGTGGAAACTTTTTATTTCATTATCTCTTTCTATTTCCAGTTTGAGGGAAGTTTGTTGCCGCATTTTTTTTCACACAAAAGCAAAAGTATGAAAAGCGAAAACAAACAGACCTGACCAGCTTCCTCTAACATGCTTGTGACTAACGGGCTGTGAGCCATACGGGAGAAATCAGTAGTAAGGTTTATTTAGGAAATATGGGTGAGTTTTACAGGCCAGAAAAAGTTTTTAATGAATCACACATTCAGTTCGTGTTTACTGCATGAGAACGTCTTTGGTGCCTTTTATCTCCCACCACTCAGAGGACATAGCCACAACATTTTTACACATGCGCTGGAAGGACTTTTATCTTGACGCTCCTGGTGGGGTAAGCTCATTTTATTAGCTCTTTATAGAACCTGTTTTAAATTTTCGTTATTTTTTCCACATTGACAGAAAAAGCTTCTTGTTGCGCTTCTGATCTTTTTTGCTTTAGTCTGGATGAAATTGTTCATGTGTTTTATTTATTTATCCCCTGGTCGTTTTTTTCTTTGTTTTCTGTGTTTCACATAATTGGAGAGTTTGAAGTCCTTGAGAACTTTATTACAGACTTTCTGTTTTACTGAAGCAGTGTGTCCACAACTTTAATTATTTTATTTCAGCTTTTTTTTCCACCCCTCTTGTACAGTTAGCCTCTGTCTGTTTCTGTGGTGCGAGAGTAATTCGTTCATCTGTGGCACCAGATTTGAACCGGCCCGAGGCACGCAGTCTGACTCCCTCAGCTGACTTACACTCTCAGACATGGTGTATTTTTGCATACTACAATGCTACTCTTTTTCTGTTCTTTTTGCTTTTGTGACCCTGTTCATGAGAGCAGAGACAGTCTGCAGTTTCAGCAGTATCATACTGGGCGTGCAAAAAGCACCAGATAAACTTTTAGGCTCCAGAGACGGGTCGCTGTGGAATCCAGTTGGGTTTGGTTCTATCCCATTCCCTTCAGAGAAAGCAATCCTACTGGCTGTCCTTTGACCCAGCCCGGCACTCCTCACAGGCTGCTGGAGCCACAGACCAACACAGCTGCTAGGCATCTTGACTCCGTGGAGGAAGGCGTGTCAATTCAGCTGTTGGGGACAGCTGTCTCTCTGGAGGTGTCCTACAGGAACTGGAACACTACCAGTCTCACCTCAAACTTAAAAAAAAAAAGCTTCAAAATAAGATTGAATCTTTTCAAAAACAACAGACAAAATCATTGGAGTGGATTTATCATTAACCTTAGTGGTTCCTCTGTGTCTTCAGTTTCCTTCCTCTACGCAGATTGCAGCTCTCGTTTGTCTGTACTCTGAGGTGTTAGTGCAGCAGTAGCCTGGTCTGGATGACCTCATTTCCTCTTTCTGTTCAGCCAATGTTATTAATAACCAGTTGTTTTTTAACTCCACTACTCACAGGGATTTTATTTTGGAATTTCCAAAATCATATCTCTATTTTTTAAATTGGCTCGTGGGAATATAAAAAGTGTTGTTTTATGCACTAAAAATGTTGACATCTAGTGAAAATAGGCTGCTTGTTGTAGCATTTACTGTGTTGTTAAGACAAAATGACCCCTGCATATGTTCAGAATAGTGACAGTTTTGGGTCCAAGGCAGCACAATGGCTAATTGAGTTCTGCTGAACTTTAAGTTGATTTGTTGCTTCAGAAACCAGTTCGATTACCTTGTTTGTTCCCCGAGGGCCTCAAACTTTTTTCAGTCCTCAAATTTTTTTTATCTTCTCAAAGATCTTTCAGGCTACCTTTAACCTCTGAATAAATGCAACAAAGTTACAGTAAGTCAGTTCTTCTGGACGGTTTTCTTGTAATGTTTCATCTTTCATCCAAAGGACTTCATCAGTCCGAGGAGCCACGACAAACTCGGCCCCATAAATAGCACACTCGCATAGTGGGCCAACCAGTCTGATGGTGGAAAGATAGTTTTTGGAGTCTGCCCTCTCCCCCGTCGACTCCACTTAGGCAGCCATGGCCAAAGTGGTTCAAAACATCAAAGTTTCAACACAAAGAAACTGTCCAGAGGACCTGACTTAACTTTGTCGGATTCATTACTTGAATTATTGAGCACGAACTTTGATGCTCTGAATAAATGGGTTTGTAGATCCATGTTGTGAGTAGACCTAAAAATGATGCCTGTATTTTCAGTGTGTGCATCTGATGAAAGGGTTAAATGAAAATCATAAATCTGCAAACAGTGGGACTTGTTACACTCAGTTAGTTGATCTTATATTTTCCAACTTTTGTGATAAATTGTTGTGTATAATCCCACTGAATGGGTCTTCAGCCCACATTCAGCTAACACCTGCTAGCATGCAACACACCCTTTTTTAAACAACTTTCTTTGTGGTTGGTTAGATTTGACGCCCGGGCCTGTCGGGCATTATGTAACCTGGTCGTTGCCTGATCAGTGAGGGGTCAAAGATGGTTCTTTGCTCTTTCCTTTTTCTCCATTGCTGACAATGAAGGTGTCTCCGCGACGATGGCACAACCATGCATTGTGTGAGACTCCACTGACACAAAGGCCTCTGCTTGAGCCCTGAGGAATTCCTGTCTTCCCGCTCATTCCCGTGCTGCACTCTCCCACGACTAAGCTCCACCCCTCTCATTCACATACACCCATACACACACCATCCTCTCTCATTTCTGTTGCTCCTTCTCACCCCACACTAGAAACCACGAGCTCCAAATTACTTGTGCGTTGTAGCTGAAGAAGTTTCTCATCATTGTACTGCAGTGGCTTCTCTTAATTTTAGAATTTGCAATCACACTTTGTGTTGACCCCTTGTACTGTTAATGTTTGTTGAGTCACTGTAATTACAAGGCTTGAGTAGAGATTGAAGACACTGTGCTAATTTAATGGAGTTAATTTATAATCAGGAATAATCATTTTAAAACCTGTGCCAACATGGAGATTGTTGCTTTAAAGGCTGATCATGTCAGATCCTTGCAGAGCTTGAATGCAACCATAGAAGGTGAACAATATAGACAAGGCTTTACAAAATCCCCCCCTTTGTAGCGCTGTAAGCTGAACTGAATTATGCTCTAATGCTGATTGAGTGTTGATTTCCAGTCCTCAGATGTTACCATGAATTCTGTGGCTGAATTTAATGTTTGCTCGGAGAGGCAAAAACAGGAAATATTTTTTACACCGTCATAGTTTTAAACATACAGATAAAGGATCCAAAGATATGCTTAAAACAGAGTATATTATATTTTTATGGGTGAGGTCAAACCCTTTATAAAGCCCTGTTTGAGCTCTGTTGAAGCCCGAATGCAGCGTGTGAACATTGCATTCAGCATTTCCTGTTTAGAATTAATATGGGGAAGCCCTCTCTTCAACCCTCCAGAAGGGCTGTACATACAGGAAGTAGTGGTCAGGGTCAGTTCTGTCCATCAACTTTTTCACTAACACAAAGAATATAAAATAATAAAATGCATGTTTTTTTTCAAAGAGGGGGTTAATGAACCTCAGACGTGTGTTTTAATTTGTGGAAAGTCTTTATGTGTGAAATCCAATTATGTTAACAGTCTGTGTTTCCTGTCTGAACTGTTCTTGAGTTGGCAAACCAGTGCTAAACAGTCAGCTGTGCATCACCTGCTGAGGCGGCCCCTCTTCCTGTTTGATAAAACCCGAGTGAGAAAACTGCTTCAAAGAGGTTTTACATGTTTACAACTGTCGTCTATCCACCGGCAGCTCCATGTAACCATACCCACTCACACTCTCTTGTAACAACCAAACCGTGTTGGTTTGTCAGAGCTTGTCTTTACACAGGCCTGTGGATGTGTTAAATGGGCAGTAAACTGTCTTGATTGCTTCTGGTGAGGCAGGGGCTGTGTGGTGACATCAGAGGCTGAAGCACCATGTTGGGTGCTGTGCCAGGTGGCTTGGACCCAGCTGTCAATGGGCCGTGCCTGGATGGATGAATCTGGGTGATTGTATGAGGATGAGAGTGTTTACGTTCAAACGGCTGAGGCGGTGTGACTCACGCTGCGGGAGGGGGATCCTGATAAAGACAGGGAGATGGAGGACTAGAGGAAGTTAGCCGTTGGTGTGAGGGACCTCAGGGGAATTGTTTCAGCATTGTTCCAAAGAGACGGGGGAGAAGGGGGGTCACTCCACCTCCTTTTCTCCTCCCTCTCCGTCTTCTTCCTGTCGTTACAACCCAACTGTAAAGTCTAGATAGAGCTCATGGAAAAGGAAAGCTGTTAAACAGAATTTTTCGTCGCTGCATTCTATTAGTTTAGATTTGCTAAGATCACTAGTTCTAATAGAGCTACCTACTGTGCTGCATGCTAAGTTACGGGTCAATTGGGGTAAGTCCGCTTGGCCTTACTTTAAAGTCATTTGCCTTTCTGACCTTTTTAAATTAACAAGTTGATCTCGTAAATTCAGATTTGTTTCACGTGTTTCCGTGTGCGTCGTAACTCCGGCTTGAGGCGCAGAAGTTGGCCTCAGAGGGCATGTTTTTGATCAGTTGAGGAATTGGATTGCAGAAGATTATAAGGCAGCAGCAGAGTTCAGGGCACCAGACCAGAGCAGCGTGACCAGATTGATGGCAGATTGTTTTTCGTTGTTGGGATTAGCAGCGAGCTCTTGGCTTTGATGTTTGCCTTGTTGCTCAACTTGGAGAAAGAATAACTCTTTCGACCTAAGTGAAAGCCTCATCTGCAACACAGTGCAACTCTGAATTTCACTCAGATCGTTGTGGTCTGCCGGCTTGCTTTTTCTGCAGTGATTTGATGAGCAGATGTTGAATCACTTTTGTACAATTACTAGATTTTTTGATGAACAAACCCAATATATTCACCAGACATATGAGTCACACCTGCTTGGAAGAACTGTGGATAGATGTTATGTGCAGTTACTTGGTATTTTTAGGATTTGATTTGTACAACATACACATAGGAATTATTGTCTTGTGGCTTTGACGGGGCTGTTTTGACTGCCAGACTAAAAATGGAGTCGAAGCTTTAGAAGTTGGTGAAATGTTTGTAAAAGAATTTATGGATTGCTGGAGTGTTTCCCAGCCCTGTTATGCTTGCAATAATCATATATAATGATGGTGCTTTTATGGTACTGTTTGTTGACGTTTGGGTATTTATTTAGATTTGAGAAACTTTATTGCTTTAACTGAAGTCGTATTTAATTTTTTTTTTCCAGGGATGCTTCTCAAGGATGGCAGCCCGTACCTGGCTCTAAAGCAGCCATGTTGGTGAAGGTGAACAGCATGAGCCGTAGCCAGCACAGTCCAGCATTGCAGCAGCAACTCCAGCAGAGTGCACACAGCAAAGCCAGTGCTTTTATTCTGCACAACTCCTGTGACAAGACCCAAGGCGGACACATGAGCTCCAGTCAGGGATACAAAACAGCCCCTTCTGGTAATATAGCTGCTGACCCACGTCATGTACGAAAAGCCAGCAATGGCAGCTTTTGTCTGGTATCGTCGAATGGAAGCCACCCCAGTCCACTCCTCCACAGGTCGCACACCTGCACTCCGCGACCCGTCTCTCCTCTGTACGGTCGCACTGCCCCAATCTATGATGAGCCAGTTTCAGACTCTCCCATATATGATGAACCCCCCACCGACATGGAGATAGAGGGGGCACATCTGCACAATGGACAACCTCTGTCTCGCTTGACACCCACTCAAAGTCTCCAAAAGCCTAAACTTCTTCAGCATCCTGGTTCATTTCATTCCAGACACAGGAGGAA
Source organism: Nematolebias whitei (assembly GCF_014905685.2). Classification (NCBI taxonomy): domain Eukaryota; kingdom Metazoa; phylum Chordata; class Actinopteri; order Cyprinodontiformes; family Rivulidae; genus Nematolebias; species Nematolebias whitei. The sequence goes on from NC_056504.1 coordinate 14,054,691, forward strand.
TCCTTCATCGGACTACAGCCCAGCTGGTCTGGAGTGCATCAAACACATGGTCAATGTGGACCCTAAACAGGGTCACCCCTCTAACTCTCCTGTGTCCACACGAGCCCCTTCCCCTACCTCCAGGCAGGACCCAGTCTTGACCCAATTACAAGCACATCCTCAACCCCAAGGCCACTTTTTACAACACTCTCGAAACCAGGTTAGGGAAAGGGAGCCAGGAACCACAGGCCCAAGTTCACTGGACAAAAAGCAAAACTGGAAAATCCTGGAGGCCACTGTGCAGCGTGCCATGGAGGCACGACACAGCAGGCAGAGCAGCCAGGCCTCGCAAGACTTCCCCTCCTCAACTCCGCAAGCGGCAGCCAACTATCAGGACTCTGGTTACTCCACTGGCCCATCTCCAAGTTTGAGACGGAAGAGCAGGAGAAGGGTGGTAGCCGGTGGAGGTGCAGGAGGCAGACCGGGGTCAGTAGGCAGCAGCGGTGAGCTATGCGCCCTCAATGAGAGACTTATGGCTGAAATGAGGGAGGTAGTGAGTCGCTCCAACACCATGAGGGAGGTTAGGGCAGGACTGGACCCAGAAATGGGGGAGAGGATTGTGGTACCTAGGACACGCTCCCCTGCAGACTCTCTCAGGTGGTATGGAGGAGGAGGGGGATCAGCAAGCAGGTGTCTGTCACGAGAGGATGTCAATGGGGCTGCTCGGTCACTGAAGAGTTTGGGTGACTATAGTAACCCTGCCCTAACCCCTTTGGAAATACCAGGGAGGCAAAAAAGAACCTATGAAAAGGTGGATACTTTGGAGATGAGTGTAAATAGCCAGGCCAGCCTGTCGTCACCAGAGACTCCAGGACCGCCCTCACAGGTAATCCCCATCATGCTTGTTGATTAATGTGAATAAACCCTTAAAAGTTTTCATAATGGTGCACTTTCCTGTCCAGTAAAAAGATAAAATACATTTCTGTTTTGGGGTCTAACCACATTGAGTTCATTTGAGATTAGAAAAGCGTTCATCGTAAAAATAAAAAATAAAAATTATGCTTGAATATAACAACTTTGTGTTGTATAATATTTTTTTGTTATTGCTCTAGTTCTTACAGACTTAGTTTGACTGAACAGAAATTTACCTTTTGATTTGCTTAAATCAAACTGGATTGTTTTTAAACGACACAGACAGATCACTGTAGATCTGGTTGTATCCAGTTTAAGCTGGCTCTTAAATTAAGTTACTTTCTAATCTTCAGATTCTGTCTTGCGTCAGAATCCAACCTTGCATTTTTGTGTTGTCTGTGATTTAACTCTGCCTCTGTAATGACTATGTGATGTAACAAAGATACTTGAATAAGTCTGTTTGAAAACAGCACAAATCATTTTGGGATTACAGTCTTTTAGTCTGTTTATTGTAATAAATGTGCAAAAGTCTTTTTAAACATGCTTTCTGTTAATCTGGAGTCACCCCAACAAACCATTTCCAAAGCATTTTTTCTAGTTGGGACTTGCAACTATTTCTGTATTTAACTCAACACTAAAGAAATGGGCCTACACAGTAGAGATAGACAGCATTTTATTTATTAGGTTTTCAGGTTAGACATGGATAGATGCCCACTTTTTTCCCACAGTTTGAGTTTATTGTGTTGGGTCTTCAGTAGCCAGATAAACAGCTGGTTTCAAAAAAACTTTTAGTTGTTTTAAATGTGCATGCGGCGGGTACATCTACCTAAACCAAACGAACTACAAAAAAGTTTGATTTAAGCTACAGTCTTTGGAACCATTTTTAGTTTTGTTTCTTTTGCCGCACCACATTCCCAAGTAAAGCTTTTAAAAAAGTTTTCTTAAACGATTCTTATCAGAGATTTAAAGTAATTGAAAACCTTGAGGGAAAGTTTTGGTATAAACATGTAGAGACAACTTCAGCTTGCTTGATATGCTATTCTGTTTTGTTACGTTGATATGAAGTGTTCCAGGAAAAGTGATTATATGGGCTTTAGTGTCATTTCCAAGTTGATCTGATGTTGCGTAAATTATAGTCTTATTGACTAAATACTGTTGCTCCAATGGAGCATGACACCATTAATGTTATGTATGTACTGAAACTGGTCTAAATATTCTTATGACATTACATAAGTGGGTTGGGTGCTACGGCCTATGATAGCCACAGTCCCACCAATAGCTGTCATCCTCGTACCACCATCCATCTGCCCTGCACTGCAGGCACTGTGAAGCTCATATGCCAGGTTTGTACACGAGTAGCAAGGCCCTGCCAGGCCGGGAGACTCGGGACATGACTTCCCTCAGTCAGGAAGGAGGGCTGCTGTGGCCCATATGGCCCAGGTTGTGTGGAGGAGGAGGAAGGATGGTAGGCTAGTTCAACTGGGACTAGCATGTTGGGAAAAAGCAAAAGAAGAATGAGAAGGCTGCTGGAATGTTCCTCAGAACTACTGTTGAGATGAATAATTAATAGATTATTCTGTTCAGTGTATCTTTTAAAGTATTTCCTCCTGGACATTGTGCAATGTAAGTTTTAAAAGATGCGCTGTATTTTTAAAAAGATTGTTGATATGTTTTTCTACAGTTTCAGAACTCGCAGTGCAACTAAGTTATCCTCACATGATGCAAAATGTATTTGGTAAGAAACTGACCTGTGTCACTCCCAAAAAACATAATGACAAATGTGGACGATTTGCAAATCCAAACCTCAGATTTGACACCCATGATTGAGGAACCAAAATCTGAGCTGCAATTTCTCTGGCACTCGTACTACTGAGTGGCTCATTGAAGAGACACACCAGCGTGTTTTATGTTCCTGTAGTAAACTTGGGCTAGGATTTTTGGCTTGTGGTTTGTGTTATTCCTGGCTGTATGTTGAGCATATGGAGGTTGCTGGCTGTCTCTGTTAATGGAGCTGGGGTGCTCCGTTAAAGTCCTGAGCTCCACCTCAGGGTTCACAGGGAGGTCTTGGGTAAAGCAAAGCTTTGGTTTTGTTGTGGAGGTGAGCCTGTTCTGGAGAGGGGAGAAGTAAGAACTTGGTGCCACTGTGTGCCCACCCAGTGTTCAGGAGGATTTACAGAGGGATTTTCTCTTGTTATACGGCTAGTTTCAGAACATTAATGTACCAATCTGCAGTTTCCCCTGAAGTCCCAACACTGCAGAGAATGGTCCAGCTCCAACTGCTGCTGCACAGTTTGTTTGTGTTTGTGTTTGCCTCCCCTTCCATAATTCTATTTCTCCCTCAAACTCTTCTTCTCAGTTACATGTCCACTCCTCCTTCCCCCGCAGGCGGACACCTTGGAGCTGCAGGCTCAGTTGGAGAGCAGGAAGAAAGGCATGGTGGACGGACGAACAGCTTCCCTGGGTCCACACCGCTCTTCCAACCACGACAATCGAGAAAGAGATGATGGTACAGGAGGTAGAGGAGGAGGATCGTCCTTCCAGCTCTCCTACGCCACCCTGCGACAACCTCCACCTCCTGACATGGGCATGGAAGACTGGGCCAGCAAGCATCTGAACATGCATACCCAAGGACTGTTCCGGCGCCGTGTCTCCATCGCTAATATGTTGTCCTGGAACCGTGGCTCCATCAAAAAGCCCATGCTGGTCACCAGTAACCGCGCCATCAGAAAGGAGGCCTGTGAGATGTTCAAGCTAGTTCAGGCCTACATGGGAGACAGGCCTTCACGGCTCGACCGCCGTCACTGCGCCCTGCTCATCGTGACCAAGTGCTGGGACATGCCAGGGCTGCGGGACGAGCTGTACGTGCAGCTGGTGAGGCAAACCACAGGCAACGCTAGCCCCAGGAGCTTGGGGGCGGGTTGGGAGCTTATGGCTGTCAGTTTGGCCTTCTTCGCCCCATCACCCAAGTTCCGCTGCTACCTGGAAGGCTACATCCAGAGACACACAGAGCCCAACAGCGACAAGAAATGTGAGTCTCAGACTGAGCTACACGGTGGGTCACCTTTCTTTCATTTTGCACCTGCCTGTTTGTCTGATCGTCTGTGTTTTTGATTGGCAGGAAAGACTTTATTTCTTTTTAGAATTCACTTTCTTTTTCCAGTGAAATCTTCTTGTTGAATTGTGATTTTAACTATAAAAAGGCTGCTAAATTGTCTCTTTTTGTGTATGTTTGACCTTTGTTAACTTCTGTTTTTGTTTTTTTATAGTGACACAGTTTATACTGGAACAGCAAGAACTGAAAATGAAGAAGAATTCAAAGTCCAGAAAGAAGCGAAAACAAAGCACAGATGAGGAAGACGGTACAATTGTAACCTTGTTTATTTAAAAAATATGCCTGAAATGTTACTTTTACAACAATGAATCCTCTGTATCTCTCACTTGTACAAGTTTATCTGTTGAGTAGAGCTTTAAATAGGCTGTGACTCAGTCCCACATATGTTTTTGCACTTCTTCGGGGTCTTTACAATGCAAACCATTACATTTCAAACATATTGCTCCCTGTAGAGTGACCACTGCGAGTGGGATGGAAAATTCATGGCTGTATACTTAGTCAGATGAGTGCAAGCTGATGTACAGGCACACACAATAAATGGGTTTCACAGAAAGTTAAGCAGAGGAAAACAAGTAGGATGAGAATTTCAGAAGTTTTGTTCATGCACAATGGACCACACTGTGAATCATACTGGCACCATTTCTGGTGTGTCAGCCTGCCATTTAAGAGAGCAGCAACTCATCAACACGTGCCTTCATTAGAGCAGACCGCACTGCCAGCTCTTAGATGATGTCACCGGGGAAACAAATCATAGCACTGCAGCAGTGGCCTTACAGTTCAGTGACTCAGGATCATGGAGATAAAACTTCAGCTGACTGAAATGTTAAGGAGAAAATCTACCATATTTTTCACCCTATAAGTCACAGGTTTGTTTTTTTTGCATAATTTACATGCCCTTCAACTTATATGCAAAAGTGATGTATTTATGGATTTTTTCCCATATTTATAAACCAATTTTTGGCTGAGATATGACCGTTTTCATTCATTCTGACTGAAAATATTGAACACTACCATTTTCAGACACTAGATGGCACTCGAGTGGCTGTTGTATCATGCAATAGGTAAAAGTGGCTATTATTGACACAATCAGCTTGCCATATTTTGCCACCGTCATCTGTCTGGATCAACCAAATCAGCTTCATTTCGCTGCGCCACTCCAGCAAAATGATTTGATCATCAAAGTGCATTTATTAAAGAAAAGTTCAACTGAGACGCACCTTTACTGTAAAGTCGAGTTGACAAATAATTGTTTGTAGGTGGTTATCTTGTTAAATTTTGAAGAAATGAACCGAGTTGCCCTCTGCCCGTGCTCGCTTCCACCAATTGGGTTTTGCGATGCGTCTGATTTGACCATCACAGTGCATTTATTAAGGAAAAGTTAGACTGAGACACACTTTTACTATAATTTTAAGCAAACAAATAATTGTTTTTAAGTGTTAATCTTGTTAAATTCTTGTTAAAGTCCTCCCGTGCACGCTCCTGCGGCCGCCATTTGGCAGCCAATCGATTTTTGACACAACACCAACCCATGTTTCTGGGTTCTGCCCACATTTCCAGATTGACAGCAGTGACGCATAACAAACGCGCTGCGTTAGCAGTGACGCATAATAGCTATGACGTATATGGCGAAGCAACATATTTGTGGATTTTTCCACTTTATTAGACATATTTGGACTGATGCAACTTATAGAGTGGAAAATACGGTACTGGACATTTCAGAGATTACATTAAACAAAGAGAATACAATGCCAGCTGCTGTTTGCTTGACGGATACCGGAGCATGAAGCTAGATATTTCATCAGAGCAGAGGAACAAGTAGTGATGAGATCTGGCCTGACTGATGCTTATCAACTTCTCTAAGCTCTCAGCGTGGAGTGGATTGTTTACAGCCGTCCCATAAACTATGAAAACGAGACGGGGGTTGTCTCCTTCTCATCATCTTTTAATATCTCTGTTTTTGTCGTTAAGTATAGCTTCAGCCTGCATGCAGACAAGTGTCATGTCATTCTCAGCCTGGTACGGTACACTCAGGCTCCTAATGAGCTCGTATTTCTCCCAGGCTTTGGTTGCTCAGTCGTTGCTGCTTTCACCGGATCAAACCGTGGTAAATATAGACCTCCAGTGGGGTTCAGATCATTCTTCTCACTTGAGCACAGGGGCTCTGCTCTGTTCTTTTCTCCTAGTTAAGAGTTCAGTTTCTATGTTGGGTGCCTTTAGGGGAAGAATGCTTGCCTTTGCCAAGATGAAGGGCAAAATATTGGTCTGATTGGTTTAATTAGATATAATCGCAGTCAGACGTTTGTCAGATTAGCTGCAGTTGCACACTAGCATAGAAGTCACCTGTTTCCTATAAATCTGAGTTTTGACTGTGGGGAATATATGGATAAGTGTTTGTTACTTTATCCTTCAGTAAGTTTCTCCTCCTGGACTTGGGTTGAGTTCTTGATGCAGAAAGAGGAAAACCCCTCACAAGAGTGTCATGTTTGTTTCAGGTTTCCTCAGAGATGAAAGATGAAGATGATCTCAGAATATGACTGTCTTGGCTTTTAGTTTGAGATGTGTAGAAAGAGAGAATTTCTGGGAACAATTTTTCAAGGACAGATCAGGATTTTTACTGCCTTTAAGTCTCTAAGATATCTGGTCGTGAGTAAAAAATCCAATCAGTTAAATTTACTTTTCCAGAGTAGGGCTTGTCGCTACGGTAGCTGTTTACAGGAAACCTCGTGGGGCTTTTTATACTCCTCCCGAGGCCTTTCAGTCTGTGTACTGATGAATCACCTGAGCGTTAGATGTGTGGGCCGGATCCTGTCTCTGAAGCTTTTGTTCCTCAGCAGTAAATCTTTGCTCAGCCTGACAGTTCAGCCAGGTCGGCTCTAATCCCCATATGCTGGAATCGCACCGTCAACATGTCTCTCTAGTTACTGCTGCCTGCCTCCCATCTGACATCTGTGGGAAATAAAAACACTGCTGTTCCTGTTCATGGGAAAGAATTCAAATCATTTATTATTTTGTGCTTTCAGTAATGACTGATGCTTAAGGGATGCTGAAGGATCTAACATGGGTTTGTGTGTTGACTTTTTGGTCTTGAATTTGCTCTTTCTGCCATCTTACAGGCCTTCCTGTCAGCACATATGCCAAGTTCTGCCATCGGAAGCTGCTGAAGGTGGCCATTACTGGTGGAAAAAAGGTAAACAATAGAAAATATTCACAAAGTTTGTTTTCTCAGTCATCCAGGTATATAACAACAAAAAAG